>NC_088607.1:26771742-27074772 GCF_036013475.1 Columba livia | reverse complement strand
TGTTTAATGCTTTGGTACAGTGAGTAATTTTAAGTACTCCTTCTGATTTGAGGGTACATATACTTTCATACGACACAATTCAAAGTAAGAAAGCTAAAAGAATAATGCTGACCATCAATCACATGTGCAGGTTGATTTAAGTTTGAAGAAACTGGACCTGACATTAGCATGTGTTCCTTATGAAATCGTAAGTAATGGCACAAAGATGATCCAGACACAATAGCACAGGGTCTGATCTGAAGTCTGTGCAATCAGCTGAAAAAAAAGCCAATAAAGTTTAATGATCTTCAGATTAAACACACAGTAAATTGAATGTTCTGTGCAGAATAATACATACTGTTTCCCCCAAATCCCTCTTTGTTTCAGCAGGGAAACCTCTCTCTTTTAGGAACCAAATATGAGCACACTAAATTTCAAACTTTGAAGGACCTTATATGGAGCAGTTCTGAAGTCCGTTACTAGTAAGAATTGAAATTTGAATGTGGGAACCCCCTCTAAAGCAGGGCACACGATAGAAAAGCTGTTTAATAACCAAGCTAACTAAATATTAGTGGAAACAGTTAATGGTTAACAAAATATTTTTGTTTCTTTACTACCTGTGAAAACATGCTCTTTTAAACTGCAGATTTTATTCTGTTTTTCTAACTTTGGGAATACTCAGTAATTTAATGTACACTTAGAGATGAGAAAATCACTAATTACAGTCAAAAAAGCATGCTAGAGAAGCTCAGATATTCTAAGAGAAACACACAGAATAATAGATCAATCTAACATTAACTTGTATTTCTCTTTCCAATTTTCTTGTCAGTGATTTATCTCTTTGTGCTGCAATTTTACGCCTTTTCTCCTGTCAATCAGATGCACTGGTGTGAATCCAGACTAACTCTACAGGCTTCGATGGCATCACTCTGTATTTACAGTAGTATATCTGAGATGAAAATTGTGCGCTATTTTAACATGCCTTCCTCCCAGTGAAACCTCGCTTCTCTACCCAGAGTACACTTTCTCTAGACTGATGCTTATGGTGTATAAATAATTTGGCAGGTGCATTGTATTAATAGAAATGATCTGCCATGAGACTGATTTCCTGGCAGCACAAGTGATGTGTGCAGGAACAGACAAAGTGGCAACAGTGCCTGTTTAACTCTTCCTAATGGTGCTGTTTTAAGCAGATTTGCATCTATTTGCAGCTTGTGGGCATTCTGATCCTTTCTTCACGTTTTTTGGATGCATGTTATTTCTCTTATAAACCAAGTGACATTTTCTGCAGGTTAATACAAAGGCCTCAAGGATTTCATTTTTATCACGTCTTTTCCTTAAGAAACTGCATAGTCACAACAGATTAAAATGAAGGCTGAAATGAAAGAGAAAACACAAGGCTCTGACAATAATACATGAAACTTATTTAATCTGATGAAACAAATGTTCTAACTGCTTTGAATAAAATTGTAACTGCATAATTATTTCTGTATTACATGAGCCAATACATTACAGTATCAACCTTATGTTTGCCATAGTAGTATCTACCCTGTGTATGTAGGGGCTGGCCCTGCCACGGAATACTGGCCTTGAGGCCAAATTAATCTTATAGCCCAACCTTGAGGGACAGCTGTACATAGCAGCAATATGATACATGTTCCTATACTGTTCAATATCTCTCTGAAAAGCTCTGTATAGGTTTCTTAAGTGCTCCTGCTGATATAACATTACCTGTATGCATCAGAAGCTTTTCATCCTCAAGTTTCGGTCGGTTCCTTCATTGCTGTTTTTCAGAGGGCAGGACTGAGGCACAAAACAATCTGAATAACTTGCTCAAGGTCATACAGAAACCTGTGGCAGAAAATAGAATTGAACTACACTGTCAATTATGATTGCATAGATATAAGTAATTCAATTCTAGTTTATGCAAGAGTAAATATTGAAACTGGATAAATTATTCACAGCAAGCATGTTATTCTGAATGCTTAACTCCTTTTCTGTGTAGGTAATTTTCAGTTTGTTATAACTATGTTTATTTTTCTAAAATGCTCAAGCGACATAGTCTGATACACAATATTCACTGAGATTATTTTCTGTATTCACTGTTCAACAGTTATCTACAGCCTGAATTTTTCTGATAGTATCACAGATTTGATGGTTTTATGATTATTATGGAACCATTTTTTATTTAAGCACAAGCATGACCACACATACTTATGAGAACGGAGAGCTTTGTATAATTTTATTGACATTATTGAAAAAGAAATCTTGAATATACTATAATAAAAAATGAAGCTACCAAACATCATCATAGCCACATCATGAACTTTGATCAAACAGCCACAACTGTTTTTTTCTGTAAAATTCACTGTCTAGTATCAATAATGCATATATATGTATTTCAGTATTTTGCTACTGCCTGTGACAGAAAATGCAGTTAATTAGGTTTGCTGAAAGGAGAACTTTAGCTACATTAATATGCATTGCTTCTGTCACAGAATGTTCAAACAGTGGCGGTGAATCAATTTGAAAACTCCAAGTAGGCTGGTTAATATAAATTAAATTAAAAGCCTAAGGCTGCTTGATATGCACTCTTTCAGATGTTAGCTGAAATCTTGCTTAAAAAGGCCCTGCCAGACTCAGCCACAACTCAAGAAATTATCATATTTCAACAAACTCCCATTTAACTGTAATGAACTTTTCTGTATTTGCTTTCACATTGTTACTGATTACCGAGAGATCTGTGTACAAACAGAAGCTTTCTCTTCTATGAGCATGTCCCCAATTCATTCACTGTCAGAGCATTCCTGTGCTATAGGATCATATTCATTTTTGTAAATAGTAAGAGAAAATTCCCCACTGTTGCTTCTGTTGGCTGTAATCCATCATCTTGTCCCACTCTACAGACAATAGGAATTGTGGCCCTGGGCTTTAGCTTCCTGGGGAAGAGTAAACATGAGAGGTTCTCTGCTGGTTTTGAATCCTTCTTCTGTAGAATCATCCCTAAATGGCGGGGAGAGTTTCAAAACCAGAGGAGAGCACTATCACACTTTCAAGCTTTTCCTTAGAACTAGAACAGAGATATTGAAGACTTTTATACCTTTTTTTTTTTTTCTTCCCCCTTTAATTTTCTTTAAATCTACAAATTTTGCCTGGTTCTGGTGCATTTTCACATGTAAGTTTAAACCTACTTCTGAAAGCCATAATTCAACTGCATCTCATTTCATGTGCCATCTCAGCATATGTGTGTCATTTTCAGAGCATCATCTGAACCTATTATGGAAAAACTGAGAGGACCTTAAGAGGTCCCTTTTACTCAGAATGAGATTAGAAGAACATGCAGCATTCCTGACAGAAATGTATTAAACCTTTTTGTGTGTATGAAAACTTTAAACATTACAAGAGGCAATCTATTCTGAACAGATCTCTGTTCTTACTGAAGAGTGTTTTGGATGTCTAACCTGAACTTTTCTTCTTGCAATTGTTCCATCCACATGGGTGTAGAAAACTTTGTGTTGCCTTCCAAACAGCCTTTTTCATACTTTGTTTTTCTTAAAATTTTCCCCTTTATTTTCTGAGTCCCCATTCTTTTAGCCTTTTCCTACAGGTTTCCTAGACCTCTCACCATTTCTGTTGCCCTACCTTGGGCTGTTTCTTCCTCTGGATTCTTCCTGAAGTGTGATGCTGACACAGGCCACTGCTGTCCTGCTGTGGAAGAGCATGACAGCATCACATTGGGCTGTGACTTGATACTTACACCTCAAGATGAGAGGTGTTTTCATACCAGCACAGTACAAACAGCATTGCTTTGTTGGGTCATACTGAGCTTCAGTATAATATATATATATTCAGTATAACATATATATATTCAGTATATACATATATTCAGTATAACCACAGACCATTTTCTGCAGAAGTGTTGCCAGACCATTGTTCCTTCTCCAGGTTCTGTGAAATTTATTATGCCTGACTAAGCGTGGCGCGTTCCACTATCCTGGGGAAACTGCATCCCATTTTTTCAATCCATTTCTCCAACCTGATAAGATGAATCTTCCAGGTACTGAAACTCCTTGTTAGTTCCTTCCATGTACTGAAAATCCTCCTTAGTTCACAATTAAAAAAACATATCCTCCTTTCACTGCACAGGACTGGACCCATAGCAGAGCTCTGACAAATCCGTTTCAGTACATCCTTTTAGCTGTGAAACATGGATGCTGTTATGCGGTCCACTAATATATTCTAGTCCAAGTTTATCTGTCCCTTTTATCAGAATGTTCTCTGGGACACAGTGGATGAAATTTACATCTGAATCTTCTGCTTCTCCCCCATTCGTAAAGCCTATAGGCTAGTAAAAAATATTAAAGGAAATTAGGCTGGTCTGACACAATTTATTCATGACAGCTCCGTTTTTGCGACCGCTCATCTCCTTGTTAGGCCCAGATGTGAAAGTATGTGAATAATAAATAATGCAGTGCTGTCAGTTACTTGACATATTTGTGTGTGCCATTACTTAACAAAACCAGTTACAGCTTGAACTGGTCAAGCATCTTTGTTTTTAAGATCATAAATATTTATGGTATATTTTTATTGTAAAAATGTTTCATTTTATAATAAGAGCTGGAAAAAAACCCACCATTTTTACTTAAATTATTTATGTCTTGTCTCTTATCCTCCATTTCTCCCTTTACTTTCTCTATTAGATGAAGAGATATGCAAAATTATGAGTATTATCAAAAGTGAAAACGAAATAAAATTTGGTATGTAATTTCTGGGAACTCTGAGTAGACTGTGGGGAGGCAGTGTTCCTTCTTGCAGTATATAATATTGGAATGAGCTATCCTCAGTCTAGCCCTTGCTCATGTACTAATAGCTTCTTTTACTCATTTAT
This sequence comes from Columba livia, assembly GCF_036013475.1. Classification (NCBI taxonomy): domain Eukaryota; kingdom Metazoa; phylum Chordata; class Aves; order Columbiformes; family Columbidae; genus Columba; species Columba livia. Next base: position 27,069,905 of record NC_088607.1, on the reverse strand, counting down.
AAGAATAATTAGAATATCTGCTAAAGTTCTCTGTCACCTATATATTTAAGAAAACAATTTACTGTAAAAATAGTCCTTCCTTGGAATCATAAGCTATGCATAGTAATTCATAGTGATATATGTGTATCTAGATCACATTCAAAACAAAAATAAGACAAATTACTTTCTACAATCCCCTTTGTCTCCCCTTTCCATTATAAAATAGTATTATGTTTGCATGAGTGAACACTGAAACATTAGCCTGTCAGTGCCATCTTAATTTGGCCCTTGTGAATAAGTTTTTAATACTGTCTTTAATCATATGACTGTATTTTTTTTCTCTCATTAAAATCTGTCTCATTCTGTGCAGAATGAATAAGATTCTTTTATTTTTCACAGCCTACTATTACTTGGATTTTTCTGCATCCAGTTCTTGAGTTATCTTAATCCTCTTTTAAAAAAACTCATCCATGACTCAATTGCCTTCCTATAAACAGTTGTTTTACCTATGAACCAAACAAAGGATTTTTTTTATGTCTCCTGCCCACTCAGTCTGTTTGCCAAGTACTGCAGTTTAAAAGTATCACTAATGCAGCTCAACACGTATGGAAAATATCCCTTTCTCATCTCATAGTGTCTCACTACAATGCAAATGCTAGTAGGAAACATGTTCTGCTTTTTATTTACGGTGTACCCCAGCAAACAATAAGGTAGTCAGGGCAACAGCATGGGACATCTGCTCAGCACACTGGAACCTCCTGTATTTCTTCCACTACAGGTGGTTTCTAAGCTGACTCCCATTTCCTAATGGGACACAACAATAACCAGTTGCACAGCAGAGCTCACCCAGACTACAGGATTTGCAGGAAGCACCTGTTTCCCAGGACTTCAGTTAATTAGGTAATAGCAACATAAAACCAAGGTTCACAAACTCATTTTTCTTGTAAAGGCTGAGTATTAAAGCAGAAGGCATTAAGTGGGTGGGACAAAGCATGTGTGCCTTGTTACTAGCCCAGGAACAGCTGTGTCATATAATGGAGAAAAGAGAAAGCTCTAGGTTAGCAGCATAGCTTTTGTCTAGGTTGGCTTGGATTTATAGTAAGAGAATTTATCTTTAATTGTATTTAGTTTCTGAATTGGCTGAGGTAACATTTGTGATGAGGGCACTTGGCTATTTTGAAAAGTATGTCTTTGAGGGAGTATTGATTGAATGTAAGGAGGAATTCAGTTTTCTCTTTTGTTTTGGATAAATAGTTACTGATATGACCATGTATTGAATAATCATATTTGCGAGATGTAGGTAGAAAGCTCTCTTAAGATAGTTGCTAGCTATTTTGTGCTTATCATTACTAGGAAAACAAAAATATTATTGATACAATAGGACACTAATGTATGGCTCTAGAAATTCAATTCATCCCTCTGTTTTTTAAGTAGGTTCAGGTTGTGTTCTTGCTTCATAATCTGTAGCCAAGTTTCAAGTGATGAGAAAAAAATCCTCACACATTCCTCTGTTTTGTTTGGTAGTATTAGCTTCCAAATTTTGCTTATTTTATAGACTTCTTATACTTTGTTGCTTGTTCAAATAAAGCCTTCAAGTATTCACAAGAAGGTATTACTGTACTCTCAGTGCACAACAAATTGAATTAAGACAATATGGATATATACAGCATAGCGTCCCTGTAGTATTCCTCACGTGGCATGGGCTACCAAACCCTTGTAATAATTAGATGAGACAGGAGAAAATGTGTATGCTCCTTTCTGTTGGAGTAGAAGGCTGGATAGGCTGAGGTTTACAGGGACAGTCTGAGCACCTGCTACTGTGCTGTGCCTGCCTGGTGGCTGCAGGATCTTGTTGTGGTGTTGGGAGTGGTACAACTGATGTCTAATACAATGCCTGCTTGAGTGGGCTTCTCTCATCTGTTTATCGTGTTGTTTGAGGAATCAAGCTCTGGCCATTCTGTTAGATAGGTCAGACTTTTGAAATTTTCCCTGTGCATATATATGTATAAATGAAAGCTTTGATTTTGAAATAATTTTATTAATGCAGGAGCTAGATGGACAATAACAAGTTTATCTTTATCCAGATCTGCACAATATCTAAAGAATATGATGTTCATGTATTATTATCGTGCATGTGACCTACTTCTTTCTACAGTTTGAAAATGCTTTGTTTTCCATCTTTAGTCTCTTAATATTATGTTGATGTAATCAAACATATTTTTCTGGTAGGAATAACTGGTATTTTAAAACTTTTTGAAACACGTTTACATGTTTACACAAGTCTACAAAGTGTTTGCAGATAGACGCAGAAAAAATTTCAGAAGTTATTCTATACCTATAAGCCGACTTCTTTCTTAATTGTTGAAAGAAATGTTCCTTCATATTGACTCAAAACATTGCCTCTTTTGTGTGAAGTTGAATGTAAGTGCTTATTACTACTGTTTTCATTGCATTCCTCTTTGTCGTGGCAGTCCTTGGTATATGAAAGTGGCACATGTAACGCCTAACTAGAGCTTCTTCTTTAAACCACTCTTGCTAATTGCAAGTTTTTTGTGAAGTCTTTTTTAGAAAGCTCCTGTTTCTCAGTGTCATAGGTTATAAATACTTTTGCTGAGTTTTGTTGAAGTGCTTTTTCAGAAAACCTGGGCTAGACAAACCTTGCCTTTCTCACAAGGTGAAGAAAGACATTTTTCATTGACTTGGTTTCCAGTGTAAATTTTAATTTCCTTAGAGCGAATATATTGATTAGTGGTGACATTTAGAAAATGGTGATGGATCAGTGACATCTGCTGAAAGAGTTCAGAACATTGTACTGCAGATGTTCTCTATGAAATCTAGATTATTTTTTTCCTTTTCCTGTGGAGTTACAACAGTTTCTCTTTGGCCCAAAAATAGATTGATTGTTTTTTTCTGATGAAAAGCTTGAACAGGCGGTCTTTTTTGTCACTGCCAAGGAGCTTGGCTGACTTGCTGAGGATCAATCAGCTGTATTAACTTTTATAATACTAACTTAGCAAGTCAATGTCTCAAATGAGCACCCATGAAGGACAAGGAATCTGTCCTCCCCTCACTTCTCACTTGCAAAGCGAGAATAGTACGTTTCTACCTTATAGGGTCTTGAGGTAAATGTATACACGTATGCTTGCTGATGTTCCTGGCTACATGTGCGCACTTGCATGTTTGTTCTCTCAAGCATATTCTCATCAGGTAGCTACAGCTGAACTTCAACAAGTCCATACCCAAGATGAGCTTTTGTGAACACTTCTATACTTAGTATTTTTCCACTGATACAGCTTCAGAAATATAGACTACTGCAGCCATTTAGGAAACTTCTACTGGAAAGAGTAAGTGGTACTTGTACCAATCTCTCTTTGCATTGAGGGCCTGGTTTCCATCAACTAACAAAAGAGTAATGTCAATTTAGTGCAAAACTAGCAAACAAACAAGCCTGTGGTTACTATAGAGATGTTCTTTTTGAGTCAGATTGTGTCTTACGCAACCCTAATTAGTTCTCAGTATGGAGTAGGTATTTGTTCTGTTAAGTTTGTTGTCATTTTATGGTGGAGGCCCAATAACAGATGGGTTTAACTGTGTAAGGTGGCATTCATTAAATGGAGTGTAACTTGACTGGAATCCTACCTCATCATGGTGGCAGAAAGAAACCGTAAAATTTTATTAACTAATGAAACAATGGGGCAGAAGCTCAGTTGTGTGCAGATCAACACAGACAGCTTAGGAATCAGAAAAGCACCATTGGTTTACGGCAGCTACCTTGTTTCTGTTGTCTGAGAACTCTTTTAAAACAGTAGCTGATAAGTGTAAACAAACCTCATCTTTGTTCTTGACCTTGTGAAGACTGCTAATTAATCTGTTTTGCCGGTTAACGTCTTTAGGGTCTGTTATTCAACCCACATCTACTTTCATGTTGGAACACAAAGTGTCCCTTCAAGTTTTGCTATTCAGTGGTTTCCATGGGTGGTTGCTCATGAAATAATTCATATGCATTTCCTTATATCTTCGATTTATGTTTTTGCTTGTTTTCAAAAATAATTTTTCACCCTGTTTACAATTTCTTTGTACCTATTAATAATGTGGTTATTCACTAAGATATGCTCTCAGTATTTTCTTTGGTCATATTACTTAGTTTTCTTGACTTTTTTCACCCATTCACAGTGATGGTCCTTAGATGTCTAGAATATTTTCTGAAATTGTAGCTCTGAAATGGTTGCAAATGTTAGTGTATTAAATCTGTGCAGAGATGGAGCAGCACAAAAATTCAGAGATGTATTTTGCATAACATCTGGGGTGACGATGAATGAAACACAAAAATGTGAGTCAAATTTGAAAAGAAAAAATGTTTGATGTTTGTGAAGACATTAAAGTCAAATTTACCAGACAGAAGACCCACACTTCATCAAAATAGTTGGTTTTATCAAGAAGAATTTTCATTTAGTTGTTTTGTTTTCAAGAACTTTCAATTTCTATTGGAATAATGGTAAATTCTCTTTCAGTCCATGTTACATGGAATCACATTGCTAATTGCTTGCGAAGGTTCTTAGCCACTAACTATGGAAAAAACTGATCTTCGGACTTTTATTTCTTGTTCTAAAAACATTAGACCCATTTTATTCCTCTGTTTATTTCACTGATTCACCAGAATTGTTTCTTGGCAGAATTTGCCTTATTTTAGTTACTGATGGTATGTGGCATGTGACAAAAATATGATGCTATTACAAGCGACCCCATTAGGCAGCAGTACTTATTTCTATTCATACAAATAAAAACCAAAGGAATAGCAATAGACCTGAAATGCCTTTTACTTAATCATCAGCTACTAATAACTTATATAAGAAGTTTTTCTACAGATCCAGACTGACGGAAAGATCTCTGAGCTTTTAAAATCTTCCAGTGAGCTTCAGGAGTAAATTTTTGTCTTGCAGATGACCTACTGCTTAATACTTTGACCCTTTTAAAACTCAGTTAACATGTCCATTTTCCAAGTCCAACACTAGAACTGCATATAGCTACTTATGAGAGCTTCCTTTGAAGAATTATCAGTTAGATGCATTTCTCAGCAGTAGTTTAAAGACAAATTCAAAGAACTCTCTAGTTTAGATAAACAAATATTAGCAGGCCACAGAAAAATACTTAGCAGGTCTTGAAAAGTGCTTTCCACAGCTGAAACAATTTAGTTTCCATAGGGGCCTATGAACTCTTGCAAGTGCAGTCTTTGTCAGAGATGCTCAGCTAATTCCAAACCCATCTTTCATCTCAAGAATAAACTAGCAGGATATACAAGCGTCTATGTAATCTCAAAATGCACAAAAGCAAAAGAGTAAGCCACATACCACAGTGAAAAAGTGATATCCCCCTCCCAGAATGAGGGGGAGAAGTTCAGCTTTGTGTGAGTGATGAGCGTGTTTTTCACACTCATTCCAATGCAGTCTGAAGCATACCAAAGTCAATGTATATGCCTTAATACATATTCCCCATTGGTTGTTAAAGTAGTTTTAGAATGAAACAACATAATAACTTAAACAATTTTCTTTCAGAAAATATGAACTGATTCCATGCCTCATGTAGAGCTTTGTAAAAGATCTGTCCTTGTGAAATATCATCCAAACATGCAAATACTATCCAGTTTTCTGAAGGGAGCTCTTTAACTTTTTTTTTTTTTTGTCAACAACCAACATCAATTTAATATATTAGGCTTTATAAAAGTCTTATTTATTGTGACAAATGAAAGTGCTGCAAGGGTGCTCATCTGCCATGGAACTAGTTTTCATGTAATTTGTCATGTGAACAGGAAATAAAAAATGCTTTCTTTAGTTATATATCTGATTTGTGTGTGGAAGAAAATGTATGGGCTAAGTTCTACAAGAGAAATCCACTTGCAAAAATGTACAGAGTCATACATGTGTAGATACTGACATTTGCATGTGCACAGGGTGAACTCTGAGTATTTTCCACAGTTGACATCAGAGCACTGGAGACTAGCAATGGATCGGTTTCAAAGCTCAAGTCAGGTTTTATTATACAGAAGTACATACACATATTTCTGGGAAAGCCACAAAAAAATCTTTAGTTTACATATAAAAATAACATCATTATGGTTCCTTTTCCCATTAGGTGGAGTGACCTGTAGATTGTTTTTCACTACAGACAAGGTTTGGGTTGCATGTGTTGTGGTCTTGATATAGTTACATATCTGATACCCTCACAGAGTTCAGTGAGCTCAGAACATCAGAGTCTATATCTCTGCAGCTCCAGAATTCATCCCCTGGAGTGCAAGACCTGGAAATTCACCCTGATTTCCACTTAAATTAATCTTAAATTTCACAGTATTACATTTCTTTGAAATGAGCTCTTTCATTTAATGTGATTTATTGAGATGCTCTGTTGAGGCTTCCATTTAGCATGCCTTTGCAGGGACCCGTGTGGTAACCAGCAGGTAAAATGCCACCACACTGAAAGTGTGCATGGCACACATCTAATTGATGTGTGATGCAGAACCAGCCCTCTGACATTCAGAAATAGAGGAAGCAGCTGAACAAGGTTTTAATTTGCATAGCAAAATGGTGTGAAATGTAACATGACATTACAGCAGTGGAAGAGAACTTGGGGTTACTGGAAAGTAAGATGCATTCTACTAAAAATATTACTGTTTAGTTTAATATTCTACGTTTCCTTAAATAGGATAAATTTAGGGGATGATAACTGCAGAGAATGAAATGTAGAAGACCGACCTTGAATTCTTCGTATCAGTCTTACCAACACAGTAATTTGTAGAAAAATCAATATCCTCTTAAAACTGTAATTTCTTGCAACTTGGGCATACGATTGAGGGCAGTTCAGCCTCCTCAAGATATTTATTCCTAAATTTTAGAAAAAATTGCATTCAAACCATAAGCTTAGAATGTTTTGATAGCAATCCTGAAAGTCATAAGAAGGATTTAAGAAAGTAATGAGTGTAATTACTTAAGACAGTATGATGTGGGACCTTGTTTTGGTAAGACATTCTGTCCTGTACGTCTTACTATAGACGGAAACTGTGCTGTTTAGTACAACAGTTTTTGTAATTTAATTGGTCACTAATTTCTGACTTTTTACTTGACCAAAAAAGACCAACACAAACACATTACTGCTGGAATGTATTGAATCTTTACAGGCAAAGCTGTAAGGAAAGTTTAAGAGAGGTCAAGCGTTGATTTCATCTCTTAATCCAATACATATATTTTCTGTAATATACTAGTCTGAAATTACTCAGTAGTTGAATAAAAATGTAGCTAATGAATAAAAGTAATAAAATTCAATACTGGAGGATGCTGAACTATTAAATGAATTAAAAATTATTAAACTCACAAAACACAAGTCTATCAAGGACTGTAAATCTGGAGATAACAATCACATACCACAGCCCTCTGGACTGTTCATTTTGCTATGGCTTTTCCTCATATCAAGTCCACTAAAACTGAAGTATAGCTCTTGATCTTTTTCCCATACTGCCTGTGCTTTGACTCTCAACAGGTATGAGACGTGTTGCAAAGCTGATGGTTATTTCATATCATCATGTTGTCATCCAACAACTGGCCATGGAAAAGCTTGCAATTCCTTCTACTTTAAGTGAGATTTTAAATTTTTATGAAAAGACTGAAGAAACACCTGAATATGTCCTAATCATGGAAAATAACATGCATGGTTTCAAAATGACACATCAATTATTCATTACAATTGGAAGCTTCACTTCTTTACTAACTTCTGAGGATTCAGCCTGTATGCACTGTATAAAGCCATTAAGGTGTGGATTGTGGCATTTTTTGTTGGTGGTGGGGGGTGTGTGTGTTGTTGTGGTGCTGGTGGTGGTGTTGTTTGGGTTTTGTTCTTGTTTCTTTTTTTTTTTCTTTCTTAAAGGGCAGATCTAAGTAAATGGGAGGGGCAATAGCTCAGTTGTTTAGTGGTAGGAGACAGAATTTGGTGTTAACTTTGAACATCTAGTGGCCAACCATTATGATGCCTTAGGGAGGCATTTCAACACTCAGGCTGGTTTGTGAATCTATCAAAGTCACAGAAGACTCGAAAATGAATGAAAGTTGAGGCTACATTTTTTCCCTTCTCTCTCTTCCCTCTACCATCTCAGTCCCTCTTGTGGTAACAAATGCAATTCCTCTAGAGATGACATTGCTGTTGGAGACTTAAACACTTTGCTTGGACAAGGTTATTCTTTATCTGTATAAAGATCCCCCAATAGTTAATGAGTTGATGATCAGCTATGTCAGTTCACACAGTGAGTTTCTGAATACAAAGTTATTCTGTCAGGGAGACTGTCACCTCTCCTCTAGAATTATATTTTTTTGTTTTGTTCTAAATTTGCAAATCAAAAAAATAATTTTCCTACAATGATTTACTTACATTGTTTGTCCAAAATCATGTCTGTTTTTTACCAGTCTGCCAGTTGTTCTAATAAATATTACCTGCAAATCTATTATATTCTGTCCTTCAATCACGAATAGCTACAACCCTACAACTACATAATGTGCTACTACAACAGCATATCGGAGAGGAGATGTCTATTTTTTAATTAGATTTAAGACCTGGGGTGCTTCGGCTATTCTAATGTTATATTAATTCATGTAAAATTTTGAACTGCAATGAAAAACATAGTGGTCAAAACTTTAAAGCTAGGATTTCTCACTTCCATGTCTCTGAATGTAATCCGCAACAGAATCCACGGAAATTATATTCTTGTTGACTGTTGGGGTTCTTTTGTTTGTTTGGGTTTCTGTTTGTTTGCTGGAGAGCAGTGGTTATTTTTGTTATTGTTTAATGTCCTAAATTGCTTCTAGTATTCTAAGCATAGCATGCTGATGTTTTAAAGTGTTAAAAGGTAAATATTATGGCTGTAGGCTGTTGAGTGATTGTTTGTTTTGGAAATACTGCAAGTTCAACTCTCTTTAAGGAAAGAGGAAAAAGGGATAAAACAACGTAATATTGTTGACAGTAACGTTTACTGCTGTAGCCTGGTTGAGGGAACAGAGTAAATATTTTCTTTTGTGTGTTAATTTCACTGTGTACTTGGATATTATTTTCATGACGTGTCAAACTAAATCAAATCTCTGGCTGAAGAGACGAGTGAAGAACTCTGCATTTAGTTATTTAGGCATTCTTTTGTGGATAATTGCATGACATTTGAAGGTTAGATTTCATGTTTAGAGATGGTGCTATAAATAATGATGGGAAAAGAACAGTGTGGGTGAAATGTAGATGCATAACAACCCTAGAAATGCAGCTTGGCAGCTGCAGGTAGAAAATAAGCATTGATGCTGACAGCTGGAGGACAGTAAATACCAATAAATAAAATGAGGTGACACAAAACAAACCTGGCATTATACTGCAAATAATTGAAAAAAAAAAAAAAATTGGGCGCTTCTGTAGAATTTGTTGTTTCAGACCAATGTGGATGTGCAGTAAGAAGTACTAGAAGCATTGGGTAGTGCCATGGAAATAGAAACTTAATGACAATGGGCTTTGAAAGTCCACGTTATAATTCATTCAACAATTCAATGAGAAAAGAGAAAAAGTATATTTTCAACTGTTGTCCCAATGCTGAAAATAAGGAAGCTTTCATTAATATTTCTGCTTCTCAGTTAAAAATCACATCAGCATTTGACCTCAGATATTTGATGTTTCAGCAGCTCTGAAGAGTGTGTCTGTCCTGTTCCTCACACTCAGTAGTACTTTGTAATAGAACACATTCGGACATGGCCATCCAATCAATACTGTAGCATGAGAAGTTACATTGCAAAATCATGAAGAGATGTTGGGAAAATGTCAGTTTTGAATGCTCATTTTAAAGAGGAGTTTAGCTGACTTTAGTAAAAGGTTGGACAGTTTCCATCTAAATAGTGCTCCAAAATTTATAATTGAAGAAAAACTGTGATTATTAGAGATGGTGGACTTCTTATGAGCTCTGTGCAGAAGGGCAATGGGTAGTTGTATCTGTGTTCAGAGTTGCATTATTCCACAATTCTTCTTCAGTCATTTTGTGCAGTTTCTGTGGAGCAGCAGCAAATAATGACGGGCCCACATGTCACAGCTTTGCTGGTGTTGGTGTTGGGCAGGAGAGGGGTAGCTTTGCCAAGAGTCACCTTCTCTTCCCTTTCTCACACAACTGGCTAATCATATACAGAATGGTGGGAGAAAAAAGTAGACTAATTGCTCAGTGTGCTTATTCTTCTGTCAAATCTTATGTCTGTACATAGTGAACAGGGTCCCTGAGCTCTTTATGGACCACTGAATTCTCAGCTGAGTCTTAAACACTTGTGTAACTGTAGTCCTATTGCAGGAAGGGAACAATGGACTGCAAGATGAGTTGTAAACTGCATAATGCCTGCTGAGTTGGCCATACACCAGCCAGTCAGGAAGCAGTAGCAAACGTAATGCTTTTCCTAATTAACTGTAGTTGTTAAAGTTAAATATGCATCTCAACACTTATGCAGTCTTGATTAAAATACTGAGCAACATGAGTTGCTCAGTATTTTATAACTAACACACAAAATAGCATATAAACACATGTCATCTCCCGCCAGGGTACCTGAGCACCTTTCAATGTATGTTCTATAATGTTATTGAATGGTTGTCCTAACACTTTGATCTTTTCCTGTAAGAGGCAGCAGCAAATCAAGTGGAGTACTTTTGTTTCGAAATGATACATGGTTTCGTGGTTGATTTTTTTTTTTTTTTTGTCTAGAAGATCTTTACTTTTATGTATGTGCTAGAGAACTTGTGATCAGTGAAACTGCATTGCATTTGAGGCAGGTGATTCTTAATTTCCTAAGCAATTCATTCCCTGTACTTGGACTAGCTTCATGAGAAGCCTTGTCCTTTATTTCCAAGTGGGTAAAGGACACTGTCTGCTGGGTATTACAGTAAAACTCTGTTATATTTAAGGGCTCCTGAAATTTCAAATGCTTCCCTAGCTAAGCACACATTGTAATACCATTTGAATCAATTAAACTTTTTTTTTATTTGACCATTAAGGACGACTTTGTTCTTGCATGCAAGTTTCATGTAAAATCCATTATTTTTCTGGCTTTGATTTTTGGTCCTTCGAGTCTCTGTCAATCCTATGAATTTTCGACATGCAACATTTAATTTTGGAGTTACTGTAGTTTTTAAGGCACCTTGGGTGACTGGGCACAGCCCACTCCTGTGAAAATCCTGGGTACACAGGCTGGTCTAATTGTCCACAACTTAGTTTCCTCTGGAATCAAATGTGCACTTGGTTCCTGAGAGGATGAGGAACACTGTCCAGACAGGGATCACACAGACAATAGCAGAGGAAACCATGAATGGAAAATTGGAAATAATAGGGGAGGAAAAGACAAGACAGACATAGAAGATAAGAAAAGTAATGAAAAGGTAGGAGGAAATTACATGATCAGGTATTTTTGTTTTTATTTTTTTTGCCCCTGTAAAATAAACCAAAGGAATTGGATCTCTAATTGCCATCTGGAGGTTTTATTTTTTTTCTTTTCTTCCCCAAAATGTACTTATTCAAAATGATTGCAAGCACAATAAATACAAAGTTGTGATCTCCTATAAGCTGTTGTTTGCTTTTCTTGTCTTTCTGTAGTTTATTGTTTGGGGTTCTGTTTTGGGATTTTTTTGAGTTTTGTGGATTTCTCTTGTAAGTCTTCATGAGATGGTTGCTTAATAGTGTGATTATATTTATACCTTTCGTTATTTTTTGAGAGATTGTTATTTAATAGCTAGAGGTTTTAATTATTTGCATTTCTAAAATTTCTTTCAGTATAAGCTACTTTTGTTTCTACACAGGAATCTGGTCAGGATTTACTGCATCTTGTTCACCATATTTGCTTGGAATACTGTAATGGAGGCCAGATATACTATTAACTAACAGTTCTCAATCCTGTATGTGTTAATTTTTCTTCATTATCATCAATCTCAAATTGAAAACAGTTCATTAATAGAGTCCTCCATTTACATTAAAAAACAACCAACCAACCTTAGAAGCAATAAAGCTGCCCTTACTTTTTAGTTGCAGGCTGATCAAATTTGTTCTGTTTACAGAATAATGCCTCATGAGGCAAATGTTCCTTCTAATTCACACTGCTAAAATTATCAGTTTCATCTGTTTTAATTTAAACTGTCCCCCACCCAACCAACAAAAATACGCCAAAAAAAACACAAACAACAACAACAAAAAACCCCAAACAACCACAAATGAGGTTACCTGTGATGCTACTCACTCTTTCTTCATTCTGACTCAAGGCTAAGCCAGACTGTTATAAATACACTTACAAGTCAAGTGACTAGGAGGCAAATAAACAGCATGCTCCTCCAATCACCTGTATTTTACATTGATAAAGTATGAGGAGAAAAGTGACGCAGTGATCAAAAGAGAATTCCTGAAGAATAAGCATCACATTTTATAGAGTTGAGGAAGCCAATATGCCCAGCAAGTCAGTAATGCAGCAATCTTTTAATACATCCAGCATAAACCAGAGGCAAATGGCTTGCCAGAAGAGTGACTCTGATTTAAAATCAACAATAGTTTCTTACGTCTGAAGAATTATCTTTACTTTGGAATGATTGTTTAAGGCTGTCTTAGTAGTTTTTAGATTCAGTAACATTACCATATGGTCACTGAGGGAGTGGGGTGGGAAATCCTTCAGAGACCATAAGAAGCAATAAAAGGAAAGCTGTAGAGAGGGTTGTGGGAAGATGTTCTAACTGTGCAAGGTCTGGGGCTACAATATGGTCTGAATTAAACTTTTTGTCACAAATAAATATTTACACTGCTTACTCTAAGTTAAGGAACTGGTATAGAGGGTAGGATCCACAAGTGGCATAAATTGTTGTGACTCCACTGATAGAAATTTATATCAGTTAACAGTTCAGCTCCTGAATTTTAAAATAGATGCGTAATCAGTGGAAAAGAAACGTATCGGGTAGATTCCTTATGTCAAAAATTGTAGGTTTTATTTGGTAGATAACTAGGTGATGCTTTAAAATATAAGTTTAAACAGAAATCAGGATCACAATTACCCATATTTAATTCAGAAACCATCATAAAGGACTTCACATGGAAAATCCTGCAAGATCATCCTACCAGAAAATACTTCCATAGATTTTGGTAATCATCATACTGAATGTATTAGATCATTGTACAAAACATTTTTGAAAAGTTTAAATCAAGCTATTCAAAAGTATAACTCTGATTCTGGTATCATGTCCACTGAAGCAAAGAAAACTCTCCCATTAAATTCTAGGGAAAAGATGAGTGCTTTCATTATCTTAAAAATGTATGAAAATAACATTATCATTCTCAGGGGGAAACAGTGTTAAACTATACAATCTTTAGCCTTCTGAGAGAATAAGATCAACAAATTGTTTTCAGGTGTTTGTTTCTTTATCGGAACCAGTGTAAATTCCACTTCTCCCTCAGATACTTGTGTACAAAGTTCATTATATCCTAGTCCTGCAACAGGAAATATTTAGGGTGTCACTCTCTATGTACATATATATGTGTGTGTACACATAAGTATTCAAAATAACTGCAGAATATTATGACTATACTGGGCTAAGAACAAATCAAGCTTTTTGCTCACTTAAAATAGTTGTGAGACTGACATAATTTCTTGGTCATCGCTTTCTATTTACTTTAGACTACTAAAAGTTTTACTCCTTCAATTGAACAGAAACTATTAAACATATAATATAACGGGGAAGAAAGCTTATTTTCTTCTATCATAGTGTTGTCAAGTTTCTGCTGGAATATCCACTGTATTCAGTTTCAGAGGGTCATAATTATGTTAAAATGTGCTATAAAAGAAATACAGACATACAGTGATAGCATGACATGGTGTAAATCTTAACATTGTGATGGGGTTATTTCATTAGTTCTTATACAACTCACAACAGTTTCACTCCTACATTTCAGATTTGTGAGTACAAAAAAAGTCAGAATGTAAGAGAACAGTTGTTGTGTATGAACAGCTTTTTTTCCAATTCTTTAAATGGAAAATGGAGGGATAGAAACATGAGTAAAGACAGAACATTAAAATGTGTTACAAATTACCTTATGCTAAAAGAAACAGATTTCTTCCTAATATGGGATTGGGAACCAGATTCAAAATTCTACTAAATCATGTTCAGAACTAGGATTGGATTTGTTTTATTTTGTTTTTTCTTTCTGAAAGGACACTTTAAGTATGGAAAAACATGTTTTAAAACATATATAGCCCTAGAGCTGTGAGATAAGGAAGGATTATAATATCTTAAACAGTAATGAAAATCATTAAAAATACAGTTATGCCGCAGATCCTTAAAGTAGGTAAAGGACTCTGCATTTAATTCTTTCATGTTTGTTCCCTGTATTCAAAATTAGGATAATTTCTTTTGTACATTTTCTCACATTTATAGATGCCAAATGTCCTAGGTGGTACTTTACCAGAAATGATGTCAAACGTGAAATATTCAAGATGTCAGAGGACAGTTGGTTTCTTAAGATTTAGTTTCTTTCTGATATGTATGTAAACAAATGACATCCTTATTCAACAGACCTCTCCTTCAGTGAAATGTATCTCTTACAGAAGTAGAAATTCTATATAACATTTATGTCCTACATAAGTCTCATTTTCACAGTGGAAGAAGAAAGATATGTCCTCTGTACATCTTTTGAGGAAAGGCAAAGTTCACATTTGAGCATTACCAACCATCATACCTCTTGAGAGTAAGAAGAATAGCAAAATATCTAATATACAAGGAAGAGGCATCTAGATTCTAGTCTGTCTTATAAACACAGGTTTTAGGTATTTGCTCTGTGTGTGTTTGGTTTTTCATTTTGTGGGGGTTTTTGTTTGTTTGGGGTTTTTTTGTGTGTTCATTTGGTTTTGCTTGGTTTTGTAGGTTTGTGTTTGTTTGTTTTCCTAATTATTCCATTCTGAATGTGTTTAATTCAATATTAAATTTCCACCAATTTTGGTCTCAAAGATGAGTTTAAAACTCAAATCACTAGTAAGCTGAGCACATTTTAGATGTCAGGAGTAATACAGAAGGAAGAGACCAGAACATAAGTTATACCTTAAATAGAATATGCCATGGTATTTACCAAACAAATAGGAATTTTTCCTCTCTTTTTCCAGTGAGCTAATTGTAAATGATGGTTCATTTTTATGACAATGTATTATTTTTCCGTTCTTCTAAGTCTGTGAAAATGGTGAGGCATTTAAAAAAAAAACAGATCTTTTTAGCCTTCTTCATGTTAAATGCATATTCCTACAAAAATATGAATTAATTCTCCATGTGCATAGACTTTGAATCTAAGATTTATTAGAGAAAGAGCACAGTACTGGGCCTGTTGTTTAAAAAAAATTTCAAAACAAATTTGTAATTGAAAAGCTGTAAGAACTCTCAATTCTCCTATAGTATTTGAGCATATTTAGAACTATGGCATTACTTGAAAAGAAAGATGCAAACCAAGATTTTTTTTTTTTTTTTTGCAGGTTTTGGTGAAAAAAGTAAGGCTGAAGTGTTAACAACAACAAAAGCTAATTTCTGGAATATAAAGATATTGCTGGGATATTCAACTTATTTTGCTATTGTTCAGTGAAGTGTTGCTTGCTTTCCTACTGAGCACATCATGTTCAATCCGTAATGCAAATAGCTTCAGTTCCAACTCATTTCATCTCCATGTTTTACTTGTTTGTATCCCACAGAGCCACTCTTTTGATGCCAGATATCTGCTTACTTCTTTTTTTTGTTTTGTTTATTCGTTGCCCTGATGCACAACTGAGCAACACATTCTGTCAATAAGATATATTGGAATACATGGCTGTTTATCTAGAATAATAATGGTCAGCTGCTATTAAAACTGGCAAGATAACTGTCTCACATAATTTGCATTACTTTATTGTGAGGTGCTTATTAATTCTGACCTTTTAATATGGCTTTGCAGATCAGATAATGTTATATTTTAAAAATATCTACTTAAAAATCTCTCCAGGTTACTACATTTACCCTACACGTGGATGCATAGTATATTTATCTTTCACTATCTGTCATATAAAACAAGCTTCTTTTTTAGAAATTTCTTTCAAAGATATGCATATAGATGCATGCTAGGATTATTTTCAAAATTAGTTGAGTATCATTGTGTTGATAAATTCTTTGCCTGGCAAACAAGTAGGATCTGTCAAAAACATTTACACAAATGTTCATTACTCAGTTCTGAATCTGAATCCTCTCAACATCATCGATTGTCAGAAACCCATAAGCATTTTCCTACT
The DNA here is from genome assembly GCF_036013475.1 of Columba livia. Taxonomy (NCBI): domain Eukaryota; kingdom Metazoa; phylum Chordata; class Aves; order Columbiformes; family Columbidae; genus Columba; species Columba livia. The sequence goes on along the minus strand of NC_088607.1, from coordinate 27,053,616 downwards.
CCTGTCAGTAAGTTTTTCTCTTCTCAGTGGAGTGCTACAGGGGATTGGTTTGTATAGTTCCTTTCTTTATGTTCCTCCAGGACCCTAGTGCACAGGCAGTTAAATCAGCCAGCTTGTAGTGAGACCAGAACCCTACACACAGAAGTAATTATTTATTCTGATAAGAGAAAATTAAATGTAAATGCTATACCTAGCTAGTGAATGCTGCAGCAGCCTGAATTTTCTGATCATGAGGTCTCGGCAAGGGCTGTGGCTGGGGGGTGAAGGAGGGGAAGAAGAAGTTTAACATATTCTAATGTTTCAAACCCTTCCTTTAATCTGCTACTTGCCTCTTTTTGCTATGACTACCTGAAATGTTGGAAACCTCAGTGGATACTCTAGATTTGTCTTCTGTTTCAGAGAATGGCATCCAGTCAATACTTCATGATAGAGGAGGAACAGAAGTGGAATATCACAATCACAATGCAACGTTCACACTTAATTCACACACTAAACATAAAAATTAAAAACAAAACAAAACCAACAACAAAAAAAAACCTGCAAAATAATTATTCAATTTAGAGGACCAAATCTACCTAAAGCAAATATAATCTGGTTTTAGGCATGGCAAGTGAGAAATGTACTTTCCTTTGAAATGCTTTTGGAGATTAATACATTGTGTATTTACTTTCATTACATATGGCTGTATCTAGAGACCAAGAAAATTGATGGACTTTTTTTTTTAAAGAGTGCGGACAAAGTTTAAGAATTTTATCAATATCTTGTGAAACACAGCCTTTGTTAACAGAGATAAAGAATTTAATTCCCCATTGCAGTAATCACTCTCTAAAATTATTCACTCAAATCTTCTAAAAAGCCAATGATTTTTTAAAAATTATTTACTAACACATAGATAATATACTAAGGATATATGCTTTTACATGGAAAAAGCTAGACAGAATTAAAAGTCAGAATATTTTCTTTTATAGTGCGTTTGGTTCTACTTGTTTTAGTTTCTATATTTTCATAGACATCAGTAGATGTGGTATCAGGTCCATGGAGAAGATCTGGTAGACTAAGGGAATTTGTCCTACCTCTTTGAATTCTGAAATATAGGATATACAGACCACTAGGAAGTCTATTAAACTAGAACAGAATAGCATAATGGAAATCTCCTGATCCTTTTTTTTTTTTAAGTGAACTTTTCAATTTACACAGGCCCCTGCATGAAGCCTGAAAGTCTCTGGAATATATTAGCTTATTCTTAATGATTGTCTCATTTCTTTGGCAAAATTAAAAACCTTGTAAAATTTCAGCAATTATACAATCAATACATTAGTCTAAAGGTTTAAGAAATAAACAAGCAAGGACAAGTTTATCTAGCTAAGAAGGATAAATTATTCTTGAAGCAGGAAGCAGATGGGCACTTGATTAGCTTTAACAAAATCTGTTATTCCCAGAGACTTCAACGAAGTGCAGCAAATTAGGCTTTGACTAAATGAGTTGTTAGGTGTCCAAAAGCCAGTAAAGAGAGTACTTAATAAATTTGTTCCCATTTTTAGAGGGTGACATATAAAAATGTCAAAAGGTGAAATATTGGATTGACTCAGTAAAACAATAGAAGATAGAATTAAATACATTTTTTCCTATTTGCTTGGAAGAAGCAAATGACGGCAGGCAGATGGGAGAAGAGTTAGAGAACTAAGTTTGTATCCATGAGTAATATTGTATTTAAATGATGCTTGCATTAGCCATTGTTCATCTGTAATGTAGTAAATGTTCACTTCAAAAAGATACCCAGATCTTTAAGTGTGTGAGGGAAGGGCTAAACATTATGAGTTAAATTGTTGGAAAATTCCGGGGAGCAAAGATTTAATGACCTGGTTGATTTTGTTAAATGGACAATTGAGATTGTAGATAGAAATTTGAAATAAACATTTTTTGCATTTGTATTGACAAATTATAGATGTTGAACTGAAGGAAAGGAATAATTTAATCTGGGTATTAGAAAATGAGTAGTAATCAAAGGATACTGCAAAGATTTTAAGGGCAGGGTGCAATTCTGTCAGTGGTCTTAACCATGCTTGAGCATGGAAATATGCTAGCACTAAGGATATGATTAGAAATACAATCAACATTTTATTAGATGTTGGAAAGAGGTTATAATAACATGATATTAGAAATTGCATTTAAAGTACTGTCTGATTGGGGTTATGTATTCACTTCATGCAGCTCAAATATCAGGAAGCAAATAGAGATTGACCATAGTGCTATTCTTATGAATCCTCCCAGCATAACAAACCCTTCAGTGACTATGGAGAGAGTAGAGCTCTGCTTTTCAACACTGCTTATTTATGCATAGACTCCTATACAACTCTGTAACTAAATAGCAAAAGACAGCCTAAATATATAAAATGCCACTAAGATCTGAGTGATATCTTCACCTTCTGGATTATATCTCCAGCCATTGTCACTGAAAAGTAATCTTTTATTGAGAAGATTCTATGGAGTCTAATAAAACCTGCATAAAATGCTAAGCTGTAACAATTTCGATTTCCCTTCTCTGGCAGACTGATGAACATAATTTTTCATCCTTTCATAGGTATCTTCCTTAAATTCTTCCTGAATATATGTATAAAGATATTAGGGTTTTTTAAAGATAAAATAACACTATTTGCATACAAAAATTAGTAGGAAGTAGAGGTGAAAATAATTTCTCATGCACAGTCTCAAACATCTAACTCTTTACAGGTGAAGTAATGATCAAACTATGATAAGAAGAATTGCTGTGTCTAGGAATTCATATGCAATGTATCCAATATCTGATCTATTGAGTGCCTTTCGATTTATTTTTTTTTCCTTATACTAGTCTGTCAGAAATATGCCTATCTATGAAAGCTGTCCTCTATTTCCCCAGTGATGATCTTAACAGAAATCATACTCCACATGATTTAATACATTGCATTAGCTATTTGAGAATAATTCATTGAACATGATATGCAAATATAGCAAAATGGTGTTGCATATGGTGGGGAAAGAATTCCCTTTTTTTAGCTTTTTCAGTGGCAGCTCAGAATAGAACTGCATGTCTAGACTCAGTTCAGTAGAAATAAAGATAATGCTGTAAGCCTACATGAGAAGGCTGACAATTGGTCTAGCTGGGATTTTGGCCCACTGAATTCAGCGAGGGCAGAATTCCAGCTCAAATAATTTTTCTTATGTCAGTGATCTTCTTCATGATCTTCTGAAATGTAGTTAGATCCATCTTGAGATCCACCCGGTGCGCTGCTGATTGCTTTCAAACAAGCTGAGACAGATGTTTTGAAATAAGTTAAATCTGTACAGCTAACATGACAAACCTGGTGTTTCCATCCCAAGTAATTATAGATGATCATCTCACTGTAAGGCTAACTTCTTGAATAAGATTATCAAAACATGCATAAGATAAGAGAAAGCTTAGATAAGTTAGACAGCCCTCTCTGGCTCTGCCACTACAACTCAACAACCTTGAAGTTCAATGGCAGAACTATGTTAATGTAAAAATAAACTACTTCCTGACCAAATACAATGTCCTGCCCTCTTAAGCTTACCCAGTTTCAGGCAGGAGAATGGATTTTACTGTGTATATTACAGAGTAAATTTAAAACATACTTTAAATACACTTTTGTTAAGTTACTTAAGTACAGGTGCAATAAATATATTTTTCTATTGTCTTGCAGCTGTGCAAGTTCATAGAATAGAATGAAATTAAAGGTGCTATGATAAGGACAGTTCTTGGAACATTATCTAGTATATACTCCTGTACCATGCATGGTGACAAAACTGTTCCTAATGCATGTTAGACTCACCCGAGGGACAGGATTTCCAGAAGTAGAGGTGCCACAACAGGTGTAGACAATCTGAGATTTTTTTTTTTTTTGTAACCTTATATATGTTGATTAAAGTTTGTGGAGTTTCCATAAAATTAAATCATTTGGATGTCTTTCCCAATAGCTACATTTTAGAAATACATTTTTGCAGGCTTTCACACGTCCTAGTTAGAATATTTTTTTTTCGAAGAAAAACATATTACCACCTAACAAAATGACACTTTTCTTGGTAGCAAGATGGACATAGAACCAGGTGTAACATGTAACTACCAAAAGCAACATTAACCAACACAGAACTTGGTTGTATGCTTTTAACAAAACAAGACAGTAGGTTTGTTTGGGATATGCTTCTGCAAATATTAATACTGAACTCTAACTTATTTAAATACCTTTATGCTTTAGGATTATAGATCTTCCTATGATTCACTATATGCGTTTTATCTCAAAACTCTGAGACTCGTTTTCAGTTGAGTAGTACACTTTGCAAATCTGTATTTCCACACCTTCCCTCTCTGCTTCCCAACCCTCAGTACGTTATTAACTTCTAGTATATATTTCCAGGTAAGTAATCCTTCCTGATAAAATTCATTCTAAGAAAAAAAATGGTTTATAAAGCAGTACTCAGAAGACTGCAGGATACTCACTCTCACAGGTTTCTATCAGCAGCCAGCACAGTCTCAGCTGTTTTGTGCACTAAAGCTATGGGCACCTGTAGCAGTGAGCTTGGTATCAGAACTAAAGCAGGCCCAGAGTAGGAGAGTATAGATGAAGGGACTCTCTTCACACAAGGAGCCATGGCTCACTGGTGTCATCCAAATTCTGTCTCAGAGGAGAAAAAAACAAAGGAGTAGCAACTAATTTCAATCCATTACTAGCTACAGGGACAGTATCTGGCCAGGAATTTCCAGTGAAATCTTATCCAAAGTGCAGTGTCAAGGGACAGTGGCAATGTCTTCATTCCTCATGCAACTGTTAATGAATCTGTGTTTTAAAAAAGTAAATTAAATATCTCTAAATCCATTATTAGAAATTCAGAGATTTTTAAGATGTCATTACTACCAGCTTTTTTTTTTCCTTTTTTAACAAACTTCTTCCAGTGGTTAGTAGAAAAGAGACTCTGCAAAACAGAATTGATCCCTGGTCCTCACTCATATCAGTCCGAAGTTAAGTGGTTCACTTTCAATCAGTGCTAGAAGAAATTAATCTGCCTTCCAAAGATATTATTCACAACTCCATCATGCAGTCCTAAGCACTCTAAACAACTTCAGGAGAAAAATGGCTTTCTGTTTGTTTCCCTAAATAAATAGGAAATGACAGATTTGTACAACAGGTACTCATCTTTCCCTTGCTGCTTTTCAACACTCAAATGTTTGAGACATAATGCATATTGCAAAAGGTGATACACCTAGCACTAATTTAGGTTTCTAAGTGAGCTTGTGTCGGCAAGGGATAAGTGACATTTGGAAGTTCTAAATGCAGAGTTGTTTTCAGCAGAGCGAAAGCTGTGAACAGCTCATGGCTGTGAACTTGCTACACATATTTTGAGGTCCTGTTTTCAATATGATACTGTGTACATTAGTCTGTGTTATGTTAGAATGATGCACAAATAAAAAATTGTGTTGTTTTGACTCTTAGGTAAGCCAGAGTCCTGTATTTTATGGAAGGTTTATCATAAAATAAAATAGCTTTTTTTGGGATAATCCTATGATATTTTTACACTACATTGAAATTAAGAGGGAGAGGTAAAAAAAAAAAAAAAAAAGCCTCCCCTATCCTCCTCTCTCTACTGAGAGAGAAGAGGAGGAAGATGCAGGGCCCCCAGGGTTATCAGAGATGCCTGGCTTTTCTGAGGTGGTTCTTTGATGGTTATAGTGGTAGATTCTCATGGTGCAAGGGGAGCAACCAGAAGCCATTAGTAATCTATAGGAAATGTTGATACAGGTAACATGGAGGAAGCTTTTTCTGTTTCTGCTACTGCTGGGGAAATGTACTTTGATTTCTGCTGAGACAGGATGTGTTTGTAGCACTGTGCTGGGACCAGCATATTCTCTCTGATTCCTGGCTTGCAAATTGTGATGAAAACTGAAAGGGAAAAAGTGTCACTTACAGTTGTGTGGGTATTTTATGCTTGGATTAGTGTTAATTTTTCACCTTTCCATGTTTCTGCTGGGGATGCACTATTTGCCTCTTTTTTCCCAGGTCGTCTTTTTCTGAATAATGCCTGCTTTAATGAACTAGGTTTTGCAATGCATAAGGGTAATGAGATAAGATTGTTTGCTACATTGCTGGGCCACTGTTTCAGTATGAATGAAATTTCCATGCTTTGTATGCAATTAATTCAAAGTTTCAGGAAGGTCTTCTGTGGAGGGGTTTTGACAGATAAAGATTTGTTGCTGAATTAGTCAGGCTCAAAGGAATCTCAAGGTCTCTTAGAGAAGCTGAGAACAGAATCTGCTGTGAGAGAGAGGGGCGTTCCTCAATCACCGGGGTCCTGGCGTGGCGTGAATCATCGGACGTATCATCATTGAGACTCCAGCGCATGGACAGCCCACGATACTCATTTAGCGAATCCATGCTTGGAGCGTGAACGCGTGATTAGAATATAGTTACGTACATAAAGAGACTTGTTTCTGTAATAAATGGCTTTAGCGTGATTCACATTGAATCGACTTGTTTTGCTGAGTCCTTATTTCGTTCCTACAGTCTTCTCTTTAAACAGAAAACTGTGAGCTTTCAGTTGAGTTGCCTGAAATCATCTGACTCCAACGTATTTGCCTTTTGTGCTTCTAATAGATAAGCCAGGACACCACATTGTTTGTGCCACTCACTTTATCGGATGGTCTTATCTATTTTCAGTGTCACTTGGGTCTTTCATACTTAGAACAACAACTTAAGAATAAATATGCAAATACTTGTTTAAATTGGATAGTAAGGAATGAATCAACTGTCCTGAAGAGTTAACATTCTGTGAATCAATCCAAATGTGGTCAGAGTTTAAAAAAAAAAAAAAAAAAATGCTAGTAGTAGTGTTGTCTGAATTTTATGTTTTGCACCTAGTCCTGGCTTGCTGCTTCTTCACATAACATAGAGAAACATGTATTTAAATTCTTATAATTGTTATTAATTTTCTTTTCATTTCTTGAGGTTTCTCTATGTTTTCTCTTTAATCCTTTAGCAGTTAGATTTGCACTTATTCTGCTCTACCGAGTAAACTTTTATACAGCTCAAACCATCAGTGAAGTAAGAAGTAAGGACTGCAGCTATGTAAACAGAAGAAATCTGCTGGTTTTATTTTGGCCTTTCTCAAGTCTTACCTGCATGTGTTTATTCCAAACTTCAGGTACAGTGCCTTGCAATTATATCCACCACCTTACAAATATTTGATCCCTTGGCTTCTCTCCAGCAAATGTCAATGTTTTCATGTAACCTTCCTTTGGAGAGGAAAAAAATATTCTTATCCTTATTTTGAGAGGTTACTGCAACCCTAATGCAGCTGAATTTGGGGATATTTTGATTACTGCAGCTCTGTACCTTTTCTACACATTTTTAATGAAGTCCTGAGCCTTAACCAGAACCTTTTCTTCCTGGAACTCTACTACTTGGCTGCTACTTGAAGAACACACACAAAATGCAAGTCTAAATTCAATACCAGCATCTTTATATAGTTCATTTACCCTGAATACCCTAATAATAGGGTAACTGAAGTTTCATTATAACTGTGTTTTCAGTCTCTGTAGCCCTTTTGATTTCTTCTACAGTGTTTCATTTGCTATCCTCTTGGTTGGGAGAGGTATGCTTCAAAACCTATATTATTATTTTCTTGAACTGGAATTTGAATCCATCAGAATTTTGTGCTACATATAGACATTTAATAATTAATCTAATTAATCTTACAGAATCACAGAACGTAAGGGATTGGAAGGGACCTCAGAAGATTTTCTAGTCCAGTCCCCCATCTGGAGGGGGAACACCTAGATGAGGCTACAGAGGAATGTGTCCAGGCAGGTTTTGAATGTCTCCAGAGGAGGAGACTCCACAACCCCCCTGGGTAGCCTGTTGCAGTGTTCTGTTACCCTCACTGAGAAGTTTCTTCTCAAATTTAAGTGGAACCTTTTGTGTTCCAGTTTGAACCCATTACCCCTTGTCCTACCATTGGTTGTCACCAAGAAGAGCCTGGCTCCATCCTTGCGACACTCACCCTTTATATATTTGTAAACATTGATAAGGTCACCCCTCAGTCTCCTCTTCTCCAAACTAAAGAGCCTCTGCTCCCTCAGCCTTTCCTCATAAGGGAGATGCGCCACTCCCTTCATCATCTTTGTTGCCCTGCACTGGACTCTCTCCAGCAGTTCCCTGTCCTTCTTGAACTGAGGGGCCCAGAACTGGACACAATATTCCAGGTGTAGTCTCACCAGGGCAGAGTAGATGGGAAGGAGAACCTCTTTTGACCTACTAACCACCCCCCTTCTAATACACGCCAGGATGCCATTGGCCTTCCTGGCCACAAGGGTGCAGTGCTGACTCATGGTCAACCTGCTGTCTACCAGGACCCCCAGGTCCCTTTCCCCTACGCTGCTATCTAGTAAATCATTCCCCAACTTATACTGGAACCTGGGGTTATTCCTACCCAAATGCAATACTCTACACTTTTCCTTGTTATATTTCATTAATTTTTTCCCTGCCCAACTCTCCAGCCTGTCCAGGTCTCGCTGGATGGCAGCACAGCCTTCTGGTGTCAGCCACTCCTCCCAGCTTGGTGTCATCAGCAAACCTGCTGATAGCACACTCTATTCTCTCATGCAAGTCATTGATGAATGTATTGAACACTACCAGCCCCAGTACTGACCCCTGAGGCACTCCACTAGATACTGGCCTACGACTGGACTCTGCCCCATTGACCACAACTCTCTGGCTTCTTTCCTTCAGCCAGTTCACCGTGGGAATTAACACATAGGCACAATGTCCTTTATGGTTTTTGCCTTGAAATGTCATTGGAAATGAACACAACAAATAATCAGAATTTCTGAAGAACAAAATTATGTTTATATGATGCATGGGCTAAGGAAATAACAAAATTCAACATTTTGGCTACTGCCGACTTGCAAAATCTGTCAACCACTGTTGTGATTTGTAGGCAGACATACTTGTAATTCTCTCTTTATGACAGAAAGAGCATTCTCACAATATTAATATGTATATTTGTTTCATATAAAGCAGCAAGAACTTGAAAAGCCTACCTTTGATTTCACAAACAAATAAAAACCTCCATGCTCTGCACCCCAGTTGCTGGAAAGAGCTGAAGTCAGCAGAGGTAGCTGACAGGAAAAGAAAGGACATCTTAAATGTGATTTTAAAAAAATATTTTTTTTTGTTCCCTGACTTGTCTTAGTCTCAGATAAAAAAACCAAAATGATTTCTAATGGAAAATACATAGATATTGGCAGTATCAAGGTTTACTTTTTAGCCAAACTAAGCTGATAATTTAGTTTCTGTGTAAACTTGGCTAGGGGGACATTTCCCATCTAAGGTGGATCTCCAGGATGCAGCCAGCTACTATTTGGTTTTAAACTAACTGGGTCTTTAATGCACTAAAACTGTGCTAAAACATGAGGCTTAATTACAGCCTCTTTCACTCTCAGGGAGCACGAAATTTGGGTACAGCACAACACTCTTGAACAGGTAACAGCAGCCCTAGTGAATCGTGTGCAAATGCTGAGCCCAGTCACGACTCCAGCATGGACAGTGTGGGCCAAACACAATGAAGCTGGGGACAGACAGCTCTTAGAGCCCCGACTGAGAAGTGACACAACTCCACACCAGTGCCACAGTGATATTTTGAGCTGCCCTAATCTTATCTGAGGGTAAGGAGTGACAATTGCTGAGTTAGAGGAGGTTGACAGTGGGTTTTGTCCTTTTTAGGTGAGTTCTTGCAACTTTAGAGTTTTGAGAATTGCTAAGCTGGAATCATCTCCAGCTTTTTCCTCCATATTTGTGTCCTCTAATCACTACATTGACACAAATCTTCAAAAGCTTGACAGCACTACAGAAGTCAACAGGGGGCAAGCTTTATATGTTTCTTTTTTATGTTTCTGAACAGTTCAAGATTCAACTGAAGAATCATTTAATCCTATATTACTTACAAGAAGAGTGCTCTGAGGCACTGTAAGATATCTCTTTAGGTCAGAAATCATTTATAGTCTCTGGGAGAGCCCATTTTTTTTCTAAGTAGAATAAAAAGATAAGAGGATTCAGTGGCTGAGTGAATTTTTAGAATATAATCTTTTGGGGACCTAACCCTTTCTGCTTAGCTTAAGAACAAAACTGAAGAGGATAAGGGAAGCAAAATCAGTCACAGTTAATATGAATATTTCAGATTTCAATCATATTTTCCAAGTTTGACTTCAATTTGGAATTAAGTCATCATTCATCAATAATTATTGTAAAAAAGAAGAATTCAAATTTCTGTTTTACAAATTTGTTTTCCATGGGATGTTTCTGAGGTGTCTGAATAAAATTTTTCCTAGGTTTCTGTTTGGCCAGAGCTGGTTTAAGCAACCAGGCCAGGTTATCCAGCTCAACAGAAATTGAGCTATAGCAGCTCCCACTTTAAGATGTAGTAGTGATAAGAGCAGCCTTTATTTTTTTAATATATTGATTGTAAATTGCAGTGTATCATAATCACTAAAACACATCGTTTCAGCAGGGACTCAGTAGCTGTGTTAAGGATATGCCATTTTCTTTAATTACTTAGACCTCCTGATTTCTCAAAAGACCAAAAGAAAAACAACAAAAAAAAATGGACTTGAAATGCTTAAGATGAAGATTACACTTTGTCTTTAGTCTTCATCTGGTCTCTCACTGGGCTTCATTTGAAAACTGTAACATACAGAAGAAATTAATTTCTAAACCATTATAAAAGTAGATCCTAATCACCTTAAAATTTTGGATGGAAGTATCTGTGTCATTATTACCAGGTTTCACATTTAACAAGAACAGGAGATAAATATTTTACTTTCAAGCTACCTAAAATGAAATACTTATTCTATTATCCAGAAAGACATTCAGCACACATCCATGCAACACAAATGTTCTCTTTTCTATAAAATCATATGCTGCTAAGTGTGCCTGAGGATGGTGTTTCCTTAAAATGTATAGTACATAATTTGGAAAGTATTTCTCTGTTTGGATTCCTTTTTCATTCACAACAGCTGGGAGCAGTTGAAGGCTATCAAACTGTAGCACCAAATTTACCTTATTTCAGCAATGATATTGTTCCTTTATTTTGAAAGTCATTATCATGCAACATACCAGTGCTATGGATATGTAATTATAATTTCAAGTAATGATGTCCTCAAATATTGTAAATAAAGTCAAAATTCATAATCTGTTTCTTAGATCAGTATTGTGTGCACTTCTTGTAAACTGTTAAATCATGGGTATAATTTCTTATAAAAAATTGAGTCATACTGGGGTGTTTTGAATTGAATGAGGGAAATTCCTGTTGTATATTGTCACTAAAAATTACAGTATTTAGCACAAATGTAAGTAATATTTCCAAAAGTTTGGCAATTATGATCAAATTACTTTTTAGCTTTGACTTTTTGATTGTTCAATATCTGGACAGTCCTTTTTATAATGTCAAAATCTAATTTGTGAAAGATACAGCTGAAATGCAAGACTAGTAAAACTAAGGTGATAAGGCATAATTTATATGCCATTTTATTTTCTTAACGGAAACAAATCGACACAAGATTAATACCGCAGTGTATAAATGGACTCTTTATTTCTTTAGATATGTACATCCTTACAAGTTCTAAATCTTTTTACTGCTATTTTAGAAATGTACTTAACTACTTTAACATCTTGTTCTTTTCACATCTAAAGTATAAGGACACTTTATAATGTTTTAAGGACTGTAGCTGGCAGACAATGGTACAGCAGGGCTAAAGCTGTTGTTCACAATGCTATGAAAAACTGCACTTCACAGGCAGAACACTACATAAATTAACTACTACTTACATGTATTAGTTTTCTTGGCATTCTTACAGCAAAACTATCCTTGATATCCTGGCTTTCCCTTCAAATGAAAATAATCCACAAATGAGCTTTCTATTCTTAATATATAAGAAGCCTACATGAAAAAGTACTGCAGCAGTTGCTGGACAGAAGATAGAGGTGGGCTGGAAAGGTACCAGATATTGATACTGTGTTAATAATTAATCTCTTATTGGAAAAATAAAAACATTGAAAATGTTTAAAATAATATCACCTTAGTATATCAGAGATACTTAAAAATGAATGTGTTTAATAATGATTTTTTAAACAATACTAGATTTCAAAATGCTTCAAATAATTTTTTTTTTTTAAGTTTCCCTGATCTGATTAAAAGAACTTGTCGTGAACTGCCAAAATATTTTCAGCAGTCCTAATTCTTACTTTTTATCCCACCATAAGGGCACTTTCAGCTGGCAGCTATGTGTCTTTCTGTTTGATGTGCGAAGTGTCTGTCGGAAAGGTCAAGACATCCGTGAATAGACAGTTCTGTGAGATCGGTTCATCTCTCTCACCATGGAAAATGACAGATATGGCCATATCAGAAAAAAATAAATTTTGTTTTAAAGAAATAATTCAGTATTGACCCCTTCTAAGTCATGGCATGTGGTATTTTTAGTGAAATTTTGCAAATTATATAGAAAATAAAAGATTCGTAAGAATAAAGAAACAAAGCTGAAGGCCTTAACTTACAGAGGGTATCATCTACGTGGCCTTGCTTTTCTCTATTATGTTCTTTTTATGAGATTTGTCACCTTTAGACTATTTTCAAATAAGCCTAAGGTAGAGATTTTTTTCATTCTGTCTCATCAAAGTAGTTTATCACTCTTTCTCCTGATAGTATTATTGTCATGCTGTAGACATTTTGGAGGCCATATAATTAAATTTGTTTTCAAGGCTTTTTTTCTAATTAGTTCTTATAACAAGTTTACAAAGCCTGGCTACACCGTAGGACTCACTGGACAAGATAATTAAGAAGAGTCTTTTTGTGTGAAGCTGGGCATAATAGTTTTTATCAGGACACAAAAGATCACAAGGTAACAACTTTTCCTTTTAGCTGAAGAAGTTAGGTTTTCTAGGTAGAACAACACAATATTAAAGAAAATATATCCTCTAAGTGACAGAGTTGATGTACAGAGAGTTGATTCAAGAAACTGTATCAGCATAAAACCAAAATCTTACATTCCTAAATGCAACTTATGACTCTAACTATGGAAATACTTCATTTAAACAAAGACATTTTTTAAAACAGTGTTTTCAGATCTTTTGTCCTCCATGCATGTTCTTCAGCAAGGGGTAGAGAGCTTGGCAAGCTGTTAGCCACCCTCATTCTGCATTCCATAAAAGGCGGCAGGCTGGTAGGCTCAGGTCCAAGGTTAAGTGTGCAGTGGGCTAAGTGACTGAAGAAAATGATGTTACATTCTTTCTCTGGGATTTCTTAATTGCATCTCCTCTTCCTGCAATATTCATTCTAGTTGTTTGCTCTTGAGCAAGCATTTTCTAATCATGAATGGCATTGCCTTCCTCCTGAAAATTCATTCACAGGGATTATTTTGTAAAGTTTACCAAGTAGATCATGAAACTCAGAAACTACTATTCTCTAAGTAGAGAACAATGCTATTTGTGTCATATTGCTAAACTTAATTTCCAAAGTAGATGGTGTCAAAATGCCCCAGAAGTAGTTAATTAATAAAAATAGCTAACAAATGGAACTGGTTTAAGAGTATCTTTCTCCAGCTGGGAAAGAAGGAATGAATTAGATATGTGGCAAAGTGACAAAATTTACAGTAAATGCCCCCTGAGATGCTTTATGACATACGTATCCTCAGTATTCAAAATGTTCTTTTCTGTATGGGTTTTTATGACACACTACCAGTATCTTTGTCTGTGTAATGTGCAGAAAGCAGTATGGCTGTACACTTCTTCACCTCCTCTTCTGCAGACAGAGTATCAAGAAGATAGGTACAGTGTTTGGAGAAGGTTTTTTTTGAGGTAGGAAAGTAATAAAAAGATGCAGTTTGTTGAGGTCCTGGAGGAATTCACTCTAGGCTCCATTGCTGAAGACGTAAAGGCCTTACTCCTGGGGCACTGCTGAATCTTCAGCATATTCTGAGACAAAACAGAGAATCCCAAAAGGCAACTTGAATCAAAAGCCAGTAAAAAGCAAAAATACTATCCCTAGTCTTACCTGTTGCTGAGGAAGTTAACAAAACAATGCCATTTTGCATAACTTGGAGTTTCCTAAATGCATGCTTTTTAAATTAATATAGTCTCCAAAAGTGATGATAAAGATGTATTTTGGCATGAGGTCTCTCATGGCTAGCTGAAGGAGAAAAAGCATCACTCTCGGAGATAGTAGCATGGTTGGTGTCAAGAGTGGTTAAAGAGAAGAAATGAACACACAGGTTGTCAAAAAATATTTAAGTTGCACTTTGCGAATGTCATGATGTATTGAAACCTGCTGAAAGTATAGTATTTCAGTGGCAAATTACAGCAGTGAATTAATTGATTAAATGAAGACACTAGAAGTGTAGAAGAATCTTGTTTTCATGTTACTTACACATTTTCCAGTGCGCATATATGAAACACCATAGAATCATAGAATGGTTTGGTTTGGAAGGGACCTTAAAGATCATCTAATTCCAATGACCCTGCCATGGGCAGGCACGCCTTCCACCAGACCAGGTGGCCCAAAGCCCCGTCCATCCTGCCCTTGAACACCTCAAGGGATGGGGCATCCACAGCTTCTCTGGGCAGCCTGTCCTAGTGCCTCACTGCCCTCATGGTGAAGAATTTTTTTCTTATATCTAATCCAAATCTACCCTCTATCAGTGTACAGCCATGAACCCTTGTCCTATCACCTCAGGCCCTTGTAGTTGTTGACTTAATAATGTTAGCATGTCTTTCTGCATGTACAAAAATATTTCCTCTACTATTAACAATTTTACATCAGTTTCTTCATGCAGTTAAAATTAATGAACTACTTTATGTCATTCTACAGAAGTCATATGCATGTCCATATTTTTTCAGATAGTTTTGTAAGTGATTTAACTGACACAATTCAACCCCAAATCTAGTGCTACAAATGTACCAGTGCTTGGACTCAGTAACTGTTTCACTTGTTACGTTATCTGGTACTGATGCACCCATCCAGAGACTTGTAAGTTAAGTAGCTGCTCAGTATTGTGCTTCATCAATAACTTTGTGTGTTCTATGAAATGTCATGGTGATTAAGCACCCTCAGAGAATAGGGTCATATGGTCTCAATGAATTAATTATAAATCTATATGAAAATGGCCACAGCTTGCTATTCCTCAGTAGCAGCAGAATGGGAAAGAAATTTATTTCTCATTTAAACACAACTATCTATGGGTTACATGTTTCATTAGACCGAGTTCTACAGTCTCCCAGATTGAGTTATGTATGTGCTGACAGGAAGCAGAAATGTATGAGTCTTGCTCATTTTTTGCACATTTCTGCCCTTTTTAATTAAATGGCTTAAAACTTACTGTGATGTCAAGTGCAAACTTCCTGCAGTTTCACACTGTGTTGTGTCATCTAGAGAAAACTCAAAACAGTAAGGGCCAAAAGAACAGACAATAAAAAGTGACAGCTTGTGCTGGCCTGCAGTAACTTGATCATGTTAATGGAGAAGCTAATGTATGTCACCACTGCACCATGTGTAATAAGTTCAGACTGGAGGGATCTGCATTCCCTCTAGTTGAATATGTTTTGAATGACTTCAAAAATATTACTGCAGCTTTCGCTTCTATCTATGACTGGTCTAAATCTTTATATAATACTACTAGTTTTTTCATTTCATGGTTTAAAGGAATTCAGTGAAGTGAAACATTAAATGATAAATCACTAGTATTTACTCAAAATGTAAATAAATAACAAAATAATAAGGTACTGGGATCAAATCCATTCAATAGGGTATTAACAATATATAAATAAAAGGGAGCAAATATTCTCACATCCAAGTAGTTATCTCATGGTAAATTCATATGCAAAATCATAAACTAACACATACTTTATATATATCAAATTTGAGGTGCTTCGTAGTATTTAAATGAATTTATCTCAGCAGTTGCAAACCTTGTATCTATAAATATATTTATTTTTAAAATACTTTTTCCTTTGAATAGCAGGGATAGTCTTGTGACTAAGACAGTTACTTGAAACAAGAAAAAGTTCATTTTCTGCCTCAATTTCTGTGTCACCCAGCAATCACTTAAAATCTTAATAATTTTAGAATGGAAACAATAGTTCATTTTTTCCTTTACTTTGCCTGTTTAGATTTTATTACTCCTAGACCTAATAAAAGTCATACCTTACTTCATCAGTGACATTCACAAGTGATCCTGAGCTTAGTTGCTCAAAATGTTTCTGCTATGCAATAAACATAACACAAGACTATAGCCATTTACAGTCTATTAATTTTCAGTGTTCTTTATCTAACAGAGCTGGAAGTGCTGAACTATTTCATTTCTCTTTTTCTCTACTTGTAAGGAACATTCCTTGTCAGGAGTTAAGTGTTCAGCAACAATCTCAACCTTAATGTTTGCATGACCTGTAAAAGATGTTACCACTGAAGTTTCCAAGGCACCATAGCGATAATAGCTGGTATATAAATGATTCCAAATTAATTTAAAAATGAGGAAGTGAAAATTTATGCACGAAACAGTTTTAATTGAATGCAGAAAAGAATGTATGAAATTGATCTGGAAGGGCAGTCCTGGTGCCATTGGAAGCTCCCCTTCAGGTTACATGTGGTGTTTTGATGCACCATGTACTTGACAACTCAATCCTCCACTAGGAAAACAAAAAGAGTTTACTCATAAGCGTCTTGCTGGCCTTCCTGACGACAGTTTGCTAGCCCTCTCCGTGGAAAAGAAATCAGATCTACAAGTTTAAAGAGTGAAAAAGCTACCCTGTACAAATTCAAGATATATGTGTGTGCATATATATATATATATATTTATATAACCATTATTTTGTTTGTTTCTTACTTCTGAGGGCACTTTTAAAGAAGTACCAAATCCTTTAACTGTGTTTGATCAGAAAGAAATAAGCTGCATTTAAAAAAGTATTCTTTCAATTTTTCTAATTAGGTAGCTTAGGGGAAAATATACAGACATCTTTTTTGTACCACATTTTTTACATAAATGACACTTCAGATCAGCTGCATGCTTGGTCACACATCTTGCATTGAATTATTCACAGAAATGCACCAGACTCATCAGAAGGAAAAGCTTTGCTGTGCAAGTAAGGTTGACCGATGGTTACAGTAATTCCAAAGCCTCAGGCAAGAGGTGAGCAGCCAAAAAATTGCTAGTATGTGCCACATGGAAAGTTCTTGAAGTTGTATGACAAAATACTGCTTTGGTATGCAAACAAAACAACTGCTGTCAATCAAGCATTTGTTAAACTGCATACATAGTGTCATTTATTCACTTAATCTAGTGCTTTTAAAGATCTATTTGTATTTTTTCACACAGCTGCTGCATATGCCTTTATTAACTATTTCCTCTGTACACAAGGCTCATGTATTATCAAAGGGAAATATTGTTCAGTTCACATAGCTTATCAAATTGGGGTCAAAGCAATCTATTGAGTTTTTTTAATTGATATGTTATTGATTGATTATTAGTGAACTACACCTCCAAGATCAACATTCGTAATACAGCAGACAAAAAATATTGTCTTTAAAAGTGTACTACTTTTTGAAATGTGGCAGTAATAATAAGTGAGAAAATCAGTTGTATTAATGGGGAGAAATTAGAATCGCAACGATATTAAATATGCGCAAAAACTTAACATCTATGCACTGTCATAGGTAATTGGGTGCTCAGATTCTGCTCCTATTTCTTGATGCAATTACGTAATTTGTGATATTGTGTTCAAAAAGCTTATATACAAGAATCAAGTTTACAAAAATTTTTTATACACATTCTTGCACAAAAACATGAAGTGTAACAGAAATGACACTGTGGTGTGTTTGTTACTTAAAGCTACTGTTGCTAAAATATTTGATATTATGAAAGACTAGAGGTGCTAGCCCAGCCCGTATTTACATAAGTGTATTGCCAAGAAAATATTTTTAGGGAGTAGGACATTTGAACTTGTCAAAATATAGAAGGGCTATCATAAGACAAAGTTAAACTGGAGATAAGCATCACCTGACACAAGTAAAACCACCTGGTATAAGAAAAGCGCTGGGAGGAAATAGATGAAAACAAGCAGTTTATAGCAGTAGAGAAGTAGTTGGCCCAGTGTGCCAGGCGATTGGGGCTGAGCGGCTGCAGGACATCATGTTCTGGAGAGGTATCTGTGTACTACAAAGGCTAATGGAGACACAAGGTACTGAAATGCATGTTGAGAAATTCCATTAACTTCATTTTATCGTTACTAGTCAGTGTGTATCTATAGATCTTTGTGGATCTGTAAAGGCAGAATGCCATTTCTAATTCTCACACAGTTCCAATCAGACAGTTGAAGTACCATAAGAATAGCAGATTTTTTGTCTGAGGGTGCTGCAAGCAACTGAGCATTTATATTGCTTCAGAAATGAATCATTGACTGTAGTTGTTCAGTGGCTTTGTGTATACAAATACCAATCCTTCTAAGTGAGAGCATTACATTTTGGCTTAAGATCTTTGCAGAACATTCTTTTTCTGACTATCCTGTGGAGGACCCTGCTTGTAGAATATGAGTTCCTCCACAAGATTTGACCCATTTTTGCTTACAGACCTTTTAAATGATGTTTTGTTTTCCAGCCTATTAGTATGAGGGCATCCTGAATCCCTTTAGATAACATTTACAGGTTATACCAAGCAGGGATGACTTCCCATCTATTGTATTATCTCTTTCCAGGTCACTTTAGGAAGAGAGTATGTTCATAGGATTTATTGAAGCTTTAACTCCATTTAAATCTTTTATTAAATTGACATTACTTTTTTCTTATGTGGGTGGGGATCGCTCTCACAAAAAATAATGCAAGTCAAGGAAGAATAGTCTAGCATATAGTGACCTTCATCTGAATGCTTTAGAATGATTTATAGGCTATTAATTAGTTAATCCTTTACAGCACCTCATGTGGCACCTTGTATCATTTACCTACAATAAGTAGGTGTTTTCAAAATCATTCAGCTACTGGCTCTATTGAAACTGTAATTTCCATTGCTTTATGAACGTGGAAGCTGCATGCGGATCTCGAAAAGAAGGACATAAAAATCTAGGCGAAAAAATATGGCTTACACATGTGTTGTTTTCTAGTTCCTGTTTCCTCAGTTATCTGAGATCTATAGGTAAAACTGCTTTTTGGTGCATAACACTTTTTATGCTTAGTTCGCATAGTTTGTAGTCTTTCAAGGGAAACAAATCTAACTCTTCAAAGGTTCTTTAGAGATCCCTTTGGTGTATGTCATTGATATCGGTTTTGGGCTCGTACCATCTCTGAGATTTTATATGAGTGTATCTCAGAGTTTTTAAGCAACCACGGAGGAAGGTCTCCCAGGACCATGTAAGTTATAGTTGCCAGGCCTGAGTACTTTTCTTAGGGTTTCTGGCAGTTTCTTTTTCTGAGCTTAGCTGGCTTGAAATAAAATAATGTATAAAGACCAGGCACCTGAAAATGTTAAAAATTTAGTCATTACACTTCAAAATCATCTGGCTAGCCAATGGAAAGCAATACAATGAGGGAAATTTCCCTAGGCCTGGAGATACGTGAAATGAAAAGAGAAACAGGGGACAGCATAAAGTGAATTATACATGAAACGTTTCTACATGGATCAAAGAGAGAAGAGGGAAAATGGTGAAAAACAGGGAGAACAGTTTCACCCATTGCTTCTTTTCTCTGTGCAGGTGTTCAAGGTTTCCATAGAAACTTGAACAGAGTCTGAATTTGGGGGGATATAACACTTCTTCCATTTCTGTATAAGTGCCATAAATGCTGTACAAAAAATTATGTGTGATTTCTGTTTTGCATAATTAGGTCAGCTACTTCCAAAAAAACCCATTCATTAAAGCCAATTAAGCTATTGATCCTTGTGAAATTATGTATATAGATTATTTTTATATATCACTGTAACAGTTTTGGTCATAAAACAAAGCTAAGTGGTATCAGGAGTTAAAATGGAGCTTGTCTTTCATCTCAGTAGGTGATATGCTTACATTATATTGGTTAAACAGATTTCTTGAAATGCGTATATGTACAATTTTCACTCTTTATAAAAAATGATGATACCTTTCTTTAAAGGAACACTTTTCTAATGTATATTTTTCTGGTTTTCAATGTCTAATTTTACTCTCTGTTGAAAATAACATAGACATTATGGTACATTACTATTGAAAGAACAATATGTAGAAATTGATAAAAATTAATTAAAAATAGGCTATGTAAAATAAGATACACCAACTACAAACAATGCATTTGGTGTGTGTAGTCTGGCTACATATGTCTGTAGTTAATTCAGGTGCTTTTGGCCTGAAGAAGGTGACAGTTACTTTGGCATTATCACCTCTTGATACTGTCAAGGTATGAAATATTTTCAAATTAAATTAAGAGGTGGGTTAATTTTTGAAGTTTGTCTTCCATGAGAAAGTTAGAAATCAAAGGTTTTCATTGTATTTGGACATTTTACTCAAATGTGATGTGCAAAACTCCTCTTGCAGGAAGTGCCAGGTTATACAGTTACTTCACAACCTGATTTTAGAGAGTGGTTTTCTTTGTATCTACACATGGCCAGCAGCAAAATACGGATTTTAGTGCATGACAGGGAAAGGCAGTTTACACCTTCACGTTAGGAAGCAGGTAAGTTCAGTTCTACAGAGGTATATGAAGACTGCAGGGTTAAGAAGGTGGAGATGACATTCCCAATCTTTGTTCAGAGGACTTTCTATGGTTTTCTTACAGTAGCTCATCACAGAACTTAATACCTTTAAAAAAAAAAAAAAAAAGTGCAAGGAACGGAATATAAGATCCCCTATTCTTAAATGAGAGGCCAGATATGAGAAGCATAGCTGGGACAAGCAAAGAAATAGTGGCACTGGATATGGCAGTGCTCTCCTGAAGCCCATCCTTGCACTGCAGTGCCTGTTCACTCCAAGGCGCTCCTCAGGTTTTGTTCCCAATGAAACCAGTGGATGCTGTCCACCACATGGCATTGCTTAATGCAGCTAAGCATGGGCACTGCAACCACAGCTGTGTTCATGGTTAAGAACAGGCTGGGTGAATTTGGGTCTAGATTTTGGTAAGAAGTCTAAGCTATGGTAATTCAGTTCTGTGTATTTATGGCAAAATGAAAATTTCAGCCTGCTTTTTGTTGTTGATTTCCCCTCTATCATTTAGCTCACTTAAAAACAAACAAACAAACACAAAAAAACAAAACCCAAAAAAACCTCTTGTCTATGCTAAAATGAAATAAGTGCAATTATTTTTATACACATAATATTGTTCCTAAGGAATAGATTCATTCTTTGATAGATATACACACTCTGAAAAATTTAATTTCTCTATTGAAATAGAACATATTTCTAAATAATACTAAATATGTGAAAAGGTTTCTTGAGATTAAGCCTAAAATGCCAATAATATTCTCATTATTAAGATTTAATATTTACAGGGTATATCCCATTATTTACTTTTACTGTTATGATTAACTACTAAAATTTCCTTTATCTTTTTAGGATGACTATGCTTTCTCTTCCTTTGTAAGTATTTTTTCTGCATTTTTATTTTTTCCTTCCTATCTTCATATTTATTTGTAAAACCAAATACACAGTTCAGCATGCATACATTTTGGTAATATTCAATTGCAGCTGATACACATATTCTGACTTTAATTTCTTTTTATGCTAGTGGAATTATCACAATGACCTGTGCTCTTGGATGGTCATCTCCAAGTCTGTAAAGGGTCTCTGACTTTCATGCAATTTTATTCAAGTTATATTGGTTAGAACCTCATAGTCTCACTGAAACAATGTACAATATGTCTTAGTGTGTTGTTTCCTGAGTAATATTGGCAGAAAATATCTGGCTCCAGTTAATTGAAGGCTTGAATGCTAAATTGAGGATGTTGTTCTCATTTAAATTATTTTAATTACACCTTTCATGATCATTAAAATGAATAAATATAACTGAAAATTTTTTTTAAAAAAGTAGTGGTTAATTGCACTAAACAAGAAGAGATGCCAGATGCTGGTCGTAGAGCTTACTGAGCTACTGGAAACCACTTAATACTGTGGGAAGGGCAGACAAAGATCAAATAGCAGATCACATAACATCTGCAAAATTACCTCAGTGAAAAAAGATCTGTCTGATTGAACACTCTTGACACTCACCAGTCTGATAAGATAAACATTTGCAATATAATATAATAACAAATAATTAAAAAGCACAAGCACATAGAAATTTTACAAATGTCAACAATTGAAAAACATCTCAGCCAGAGCTGATAAAGGAATACATTAACTCCAATGTCTATTGAAACTCTCTGTTAAAAGTCTGTATGTATGGTTGACATTACACTTTACACTGTCAATATCTCAAAATAATATTTTGATGATCTGAAATCCACAGTTAAAATATTCTCTAAATATGCATCAATTTTAAAGAGACAGAGAAGCATACATGCTTACAAGAAGAATTTCTAGGTGAACTATTTCATGTTTTACTAAAGTATGCTTCTGTATGCTTCACATTACCTCAGAACTCACCTCCTATTCAGTCAGTATATTTCTAAAAGAAATAAAATTATCTTAAACTTTGCAGCTTTAACTCACTTCATCTCAATTAAATATGCTTTTATATTTTTCTGATCTTATATCATGATATACAGAGTACAAGCACCATAATCTGAGATTCTATCACAACCTAGAGCCGGTAGATGTAGTATTTGCTCCTTCCTTGATAGCGAATGTGGTTAACAAACACAGTTCCCTGGATACATCTACTGATCAGCAGGGCAATCTATTTTTAAGCATTAGAAATCTACTACCATTCAATTCCTTGAAAATGCAGCAGAATTTGCTTCTTATTTTGAAACAGTCTAAGACTTGAGAAATTTAAAAAAAAAAAAAATAAGGGGGTGTGGGGAGGAGGAGGAAGAAATCTTTTTTCGTTGAGCTACAGCTAATTTGGACTCTTGAAGTTTCCATAAATATTGTTTCCCTAATAAAGAATTGCTTGATGGGTTCTAAAGTCCTTCAGAGAGTTAAGACTTGTTTTATAGACCTCTGTTAGTGAATATATTCCCAGGTTTAAATCTAAAAAGTCCAGCTGTTTCCAGTGTTGAATTCTTAATGGCTGAAATATTGGATTTATTCAGTCATGATAAATAGGACAGCATTTGTAGCATTAGAGGAGAATTAATTTACCAATCTAAAGTAGTAGGCCTCAATCCCACAATTCAAATTTATGGTGCCCATTTATGTGAAAGTCAGTGCCAGCATTTTAGATCATTAAAATGAACAATATGATCCATGGGATGCCAATATAACAGCTCTCCAGGACCTGCAAAATTTACTAAGAGACTTTCAATTTACTGCATTGTTGAAAATCCTTGGAAACCACTTCCAGAAACCTTCTAGATATTTCTGTTTTACAGTGAGGGTACAGGTGTTTGGATTCACAGTCTAGTGCTTCTAATTATGTTAGTTACTAAAACTAGATTTTATAGTAATAACATAAACTAGACCAAGAGATTTCATTTATTATCACATTTGTAACAGATGTTACTTGATATGCTGCTTACTACCTAAAATGTGATAAGAAATTAATAATACTCTTCGAATTTTTCACTGTAACAAGATGTTCATTTGTTTGATCATGATGCTGATTGTGTATTAGCCAAAAAAGCTATTTTTATATGAACTCATTGTAGTTACAGGATACCTTGGAGGATGACATTAGAGAAATTGTTTCTAAACACACATGATTTAAACTTAGTCCTTGAAGGCAATGACACAATTTCATTAATCTTATAAACGTGGCTTTCACTAAGAATTCATTTTTTTTTTTTCAAACCTCTAGAAATTTGAGAGAATTTTTCTCCCTTGGAACTCTGTAAGTGAAATATGGTCAGCACATCTCCCAGCACATTTGATTGTAATCACAGGAGCGAGGTTGAAAACTTGAGGCAAGAATAGATGCTTGCACGTTTCGTATAAAAACCTAATGCATACTACTATCAAAACAATGTATTTTCTAATGGAATATCCGAATCTCTCAATGGAATATCAATTTTACTATTATACATGGGAATTTATATTCTAATCGTCACTGCATTTGGTGTGTAATCAGAATAGTGTCTGTAGGAAATTTTTCTGTGGAATACACCATATATAAGCAGCTGCACTGAAACATGATCGTGCATACCTCTTAGACACTCTTGAACTAAATGGTACATTATTTACAATTGCATAGAATTTAAAAGTTGTAGGGTAGAAAGACCAGATATTATTTGTTAACATACTGTAATTTCTTATATTTCCTCTTTCGGTACTGAAAATAAAGACACATTTTATATAGAGATTTGTCTTTTCTCTTTCCAACCCCTATTTTTCTCCTGAAAACATAAGACAATAAAACCTGCCACAATAAAAATAGGTATCAAAACATCTATTATATGCATTTCTAAAAAATAAAAAAAAATCTGACATCTATTATTGAGGACAAAAAAAAACCCCAAAATCTCAATGCAATTTATGTAATTTTGTAGTTCATTAATTTATGTTTTCCCTCAGAGAAACAAAAGTAAGTCTCAATTATGCATCAAAGTACTGTATCTACCTAAAAATACTTTTCTGAGTCTAGTATGTGTTTTAGATTGGTAGATAATAAACAAATCAGACACAGGCTTACAGGTATACTGTTATCTGTATAAAACTGGAATTGATCATGTTGTTGCTTAAAAAATTTCACATAGCTTCGGAACAAGAAAGTCTATTTTTCTAAAATAAAACAGTGATTTTACTTACGTTCACTGATAGTATTATAAATTATTAGGATCTGCTTTCAGTAATAGACATAAATACTTCCATGTTTGCTTCAGTAAGTGTTCTGGAGACACTAAAAAAAATAACAAAGGAAACTTGAAAATTGCAGCAGATATTTCAGCAATTCTTAAATGCTCAGAAGCTTAAATTCTAGGTACTAGAATTATATAGACAGAAAATAGTTAATATGAACCTGATGTTTCAGTTTTGTGGTTCGGTTCCCTGTACTGTAGATTACAGATCTTGTCACATACGCATTGGCAATTTGACAATTGGAGAATTTGTTTTTGAACAGCCCAATTTCTGATTAAATTACTTTTTAACTTTTAATTTTACAAATTAACAAAAAGATAGTTTAAAAATAAATAAGGTTGTTGCAAAATGGTCTTTATGGGAAGTCTATAAACCAATCTTGTTACTGAGAGTGGTTTAGGAAAAAAAGAATCCACAAATAACCAATACAAACCCCTTCCAAATCAATTAACAGTATAGTTAGTAAGCATTATAACTAGATTTAAGTTCACGTACAAAGCATAGATTTGTTATTTCTGTCCTTTTGCTATTTTTGACTTGTGCTGGCCAGTATGAAAAAACATTGCAGAAGTTGCATGCAAAGCCAGGAATCAATCAGAATTTTAGTTAGTGCTGATAACTATTCACTTTATATAACTTGTTCTCGAAAGCGTAGTTCCTGGGTTGTTTTTTAAGATGCATTTATTGTCAAGTTGCCCTACACAGACTGCTGCTTTTAGCCTTGATGTTGCATTGCCTGGCCTGAAGGACCACATTACTTATATTTTGTGAGGACTACAGGCATTTCACCATATAATAAAAGAATATTAGACTCAAGTGATCCAAATTGAACATTTTGCAACCTGAATGGCAGATTAACACTGGAAAATGAAAGTGTTAGACTTAATCATTGCTTAGGAAAATCCATTAGAGTCACAGAACTTGACATCTGGGCCAGGCTCCCAAATTTAGTGGAAACAGCAGAGCTAAGCAGCAACCTGTAATGGGATTCAGTGCAGAGACAACATGACTGATGGTCAGAAGTGTTATGTCCTTACGTCTCTCAATATTTACTGGTGGATAAAGTTGTATGATGTTTCTGCATCACTGTTTTGTTATGAGGCAAGTAATACCAATCTATCTTGGTAAAATTCAATGAAGACTATTGATAAAATACCCCAAGTTTTGTCATAAATAGCATTAACAGTTTAGCTCTTCTGTGATGCTTAAAAACTATAGCAAAGGGAGCTGGAACACTCAGCTGGCAAGTAAGTGTGTGTGGCTGTCAAAGCTATGTATAATTATTACATGGGTTTCACTTTGAAGAACAAAATATTTTCTTTCAGTCTAAGAAAACTGAGATTTATGGCAGAATAGCAGTGTGAACTGAACAAAACCATGGCAGAGAACCCAAATAAGTAGTATTGGAGGTGATTTAGGTGATTTTTTTTTTTTTTTTTTTTAATGGAGGATATTTCTAATATTTTTATCATGGACATGCACACAATGCACAGTAGAGAATACCAGAGGAATCTAATTATACATTTACTATATGAAAGCTAATTATTCTTCTGTGCTACTATCTCAAGTAAGAATGGTTTTCATAGTAAAACTTCTTCTGTCAAACATCTTAACTATTAGAAAATCATTGCGTTGAGGTTCTAGTTATTAAGTCGAGAGTAATTAAATTAAAAATAATTTTTGACTTGAGAATTCCTGGGTCTGCATTTGTGTTTCTATTAATAGTGATGTATGTTTGTTTTAAATTCATGTACTTCTTTAAATGTAGGGACCTTTAATTCTTTTATTTTTATTATTTAATTTTTACTGATTTTATTACTTCATGTGAGCAGGAAATCCAAATTAATGACAACTATGAATCTGTGAAGGAAGATTAGAATTACTAAGCAAATTAATTGCATGTTCAATATGTTGTACATTTCTTTAAATAATGACCTATTTATATTTTTAAGCAAGTCTTATAGAGCAGATTTATTGTTTTATTCATTTATTGATTTAGGATTTTTGTAATTGTCATTTTAGGATAGATATTCATTAATCCCTCTATGTCTGCACTGATATATAAGAAGGTAGTGAAAACTTTTATAGTGACTGTGTTTTAAATCCTTCCCCTATAAACTGAATAGCTGGACAGACTGTGGGCGATCTTGAAAGTGTTGTGAAGAGTATTCATGAGCCTACAGGTTTTAAATTCTTAAAATCCCATTTAAATTTTTCTCATTTTTATCTTTAACAAAGAACTTTATGGAAAAGCTATGTAGGAACAGCCATAAAGAATACATTGCAGTGCATGACATTCCATTTCCTTGTAGCTGGAGAGATTAATCAACTTGCCTGTAGGTTGGTCACCACAGTCTCTAGCGGTACAGAAATAAAATGTCTATAACTATAATGCAGTCTCTTTTGCTTAGGTCAGATGCAGCCTTCCCTTCAGATAGGTTTTTCTTCAGATTGTTTTTCCTTTTAGTTTTTACTACATTAGCATGCCAGAATTTTAAGAATGTTAAAGACTAATTCATTCTATCCACAAAATATAATATGATTAATTTAATAAATGTAAAGTGTAAGCCCTGAGTATTCAAAATTGAGCAACTAAGGTTAGATACTTAAGCATCTAAATATGTGATCTGATTTTTGGAAGTACCTCTTGAAAAGAAGTAATGTCTAAAATGAAACATCTCTGAAAATGGCATATTATAGTTATGATACAGAATTTTGAGGACTACAAGGAAGAACACATTGCTCTAAATGTCCAGAAATTCATCTAAAACAAGACCTAGTTACCTGGAGCCAGGTTCATGGAAATATTTCCAAAATTAAGTTATGATTAAACTTACACAATTTCCAGAATCCTCTTGCATATAATGATATTTCAAATGTTTTGACCCAGTTTTCTGAATTTTATTGTCAAAAATTTATTTGCATTCGGGGAATATCTTTCCTTTAACATTATATGCTATATGATCAAGTTTCCAAGCAGGCTGCTTAGGTCGGGTTCTGAAGTCCATCTTATTCCTGAGTGCTGTTCTTGTCATGGCTTTTTGGTGAAGAATTCACGTCGATTTCATTTTGCAGTCCCTTAGGGGAACCTCTATCTTTCCATAAAATGGGAAAAGAAAAAAAAAAAAAAAGTGTTTTTTTGTTTTGTTTTGTTTCTTTCAAGAAATGGGAATTTATTTTTCACCAAACAGACATTTAGTTTGACTAATCGTCAACACACCCACAACAGCTGGAAACATGATTTCCCATTTAATATATTTTAAAAAATAAACCATCAAAGAACTTTTAGTTTTCTTTTCTTCAGTTTTTCATTCACTTTAACTATGGCAAAGCATATATCAGTATCCAGATATGCAAATTTTCATGTTTCTGTAATTAAAAATAAGAAGGAAATAATGAAGAAAAAGCTAAGCTTATATAGGATGTTTTGTGTGAGAAAGTCAGTGAGTTTTATTTGAACTATTCATAATACAGTTTTAGACATTTTGAGAAGATCAGATAGAACGTATTGAATCTCTGTTCATATCTTGCACTTAGTGCTTCAACAGGAGGAATAGTAAATATTCTGCTATTACCTTGAAAAGCTGAATATCGCTTTACAAAAAGAAACTACATACAACTAAAAATAATGGATGGCAATTTATCTCCTACTTGATAGTGAAAGACTTATAATGTGTCTTAAAGGTAAGAAAAGGGATAATACATAATCAAATGCACAGAAACAGACACTGGGGTTCAGACTACCTAAGGATGCCTAGGGAAGTGGTAAATACTATGGTGATATTTTCTTGGAATATGAAGGACAAAGGAAACACACAGATAGTATTACAAACAACATAAATTTTCTCTTTATTTTATTGCTTAATACTGGTGGGCATCCCTGCATTGGGACTGTCAGTGAGGAGACCAACAATTTTGATGGCCTTTTGTAGCTTTTTCTTTGAAACTCCTCTCCCTTTCTTATGGAGATGTCCAGAAACAACGTGAGCAACAATAAGTAGCAGGCTATGGACTCATGCAAATGATCAATGCCAAATTAATTACATATATAAAACACCCCTTAAAGTACTACTAGCTAAGTATTTTATTGACTAATCACATACAAATTAGATCACAATCAATTTATTCCTAGCATGCAAATGTATTTTGCCTTGTAGTAACTTATCAAAAGCTTCAGTTTTATCATTTTTACGTGCTCCTGCATATTCTAGGAACCAAGTATGCGTAAAAAAACTTCATTTTTCATCGCTCAATGAGCTAATTAAGCTAAAGTATTTTAGAAGTATGGAAATGAATTTGTTGTGTTTTTTCCACTAAATCAGGCACATCATAACAGAGCTGGGTGCTGAGATGTGAATTTCCTTGCTCCATGGCAATCTACAAGCACTGCTAAACTTTCTGCTCTTATCAAACTTTACTTGGTTGCAAACGAACAAAAGATTTTAGATCAAATTTCACCATTTAAAGCAATTTGTTTAATTATTTGACATGAATTAGATAATTGAATAGAACTCCAAAGCATATAAAAGTACCTTGAAACATTGCTTAAGAACATGAGAGAAAAAAGAAGTCTTCAAATTTCCTACCACTCAGAATTTCTGATGCTTACTTAGAGTTTAAGGTGTAAAATGGAAACATACAGCTAACTTTTCTCAGATTTCTTTCTAAGATCTATCATTATTTCTGCTTGTGGAAGTACAGCACTCTTGCTATATATTTCTTATTACAATACTTAATCAGAAGGGTGTGTCAGAAAGCCCTGGACAACACATTCAATTGCCCACACGTTTCCCGAAGCATTTTCTCAGGCTTCAGGGTCTCTGCTCGACCAGCAGTCTCCTCTGTAGCATAAGAAAAAACGTCACAAATGTTATTCACATGTTTGGCATATTAAATCACAAGAAACAAGGTAATATCCATAAATAGTGTGTGTGTGGTGCAGTTTCAAAGACACAAAGCAGGACTGATCTCTGTGCCTAGTATGGGGTCTGCCAGGGCTCACACAGTGTGACTGCCAGAAGCTCGGTCACTCTGAGGGCAGGAGCAGCAGTCACATACCTGGAGACCCTGCTGGGTAGTAAGGCCTGGCCACGATGCTATAACATGGACTGAGCCCTAGAAACGAGAGACCTGAGGCTCCATGGTGCTCTGTGAGCCGCTGCCCATCTACCCCTGCTCCCTCCCGGGCCACCTGCCAGGGTGGGGCGGGGGCCCAGGTGGGCTGTGTGGGCACAGGTGCAAGGAGTTGGCGGACATCTTGTGGAGGTGAGGAGAGGTGACTTCTTGCACCTTTTGCTGGAGATCGTCTTTTGAAAGTCACTAGAGGGAGGCACCAGGAGCAGCAGAAACAGTATGTATACAGGGTAAGCTTTGTTTTCAAAAGTTTTGTTTGTTATTATTTATTTTCTCAGTATTTCCCATATTTCTGAAACAGAACATAGCTTTTGAGATCAGAGGTTCTTAGTGTGGTTGCTTAAAGTAAAATGTGATAACAGACCAGGTAGTATTTTGCTCTATGGATGCAGTGAGCTCATGGCACTGCATATTTGGCCATCATTTTGTCCCTATGTCTATCTCTCCTGCCCTACTCTCCAACACTGGCTGTGGAAGAACACCTTATGGTCTCCACATGCCAACCCTGAGAAGCATCTGCTGGTAATCTGGCTTCACTGTGGGGATCCAAAATTGTGCTTGAAATGAAGTTTTGCATATAACTGTTCTCCTAGGGGAAGAAGTTTGGAGACTGAAATATCTACTGCTTGGTATGGAAAGGCACAGCCTGGTAATTTGATTATGAAATGTAGCCATAGCAACTTTGCAGAGTAAGGTGGTATGGAATGTGGGCTATGTGATGGCTACATTAAACATCCAGTTCTTCAAAGCTTTAGTCTTTCATGAAATTGGGGCACCTTGAATTTCATTAGGGCAGTGGATGAATTCCTTGGGTTTCAATAGGCAATAGCTATAAACAGTGAATAATATGGAGTATCCTCAATCCTAGGAAAGAATGATGATGTCTTTTTCTTCTCTCTAGAGTACTCTCTGAAAGAGGATTTCAGTCAACAGCAGTACTGCAAACCCTCCAGCAGCTAAGTTGAAGAATTGTCTTTTGGAGTATCTTGCAACTAAAGGGATGGGACCATCAAAGGTTATGTCTTCATGTCTTTGAGGGAGCATCTACTCCCAGCATAGGAGGCCAAAAGGTAAGTTTTAATGCATTAATGCTTTTTACTTTTCTTTGATCATTCTTGATATGGAAGTTTATATTTTTCACATGATTTTGGCAGATATTTCTCTTCCAGAACTGTGGCTCTATAGAGAGTATGTAGGTGAATCTGTTCTTAGTGGTTAGGTCAAGCAAAATGGATTTTAAGTTCTAAACAAAGCACAAACTGAAAAAAATAAAATAAAATTGCATGATTGATTGTAAATTGCTGGAAGAAAAAATTAGTCTGAGTTTCCTGTGTGGTAACTGAAACCCTTGTATACTGTCCTTTTCTCAAGGAATATGCACCAAAGAGGAGTTTCCTATATAACACTAGATAAAATCCTAGATTTAAAGAAGCAGCTTAGTTTGGTTGGGAGAAAGAGTTCTTTCACCACTGCTGCTAATGTGAGTCATCTTAATGGAAAACAGCTGAGGAAAAGATCAGTAATTGGTTGCCACAGGTATTACTTTCCTTCAGAATCTCAGTGATGTGTTTCATATTGCTCCTAATTCCTCCATTGTGTTTTGTGTCTTGTGTTGAAAAAACTCATATGCACTTTTTGCAACTGTTTGATGTATTCTTTCATGCACACCTAAATGGCTAGAAATGAAAATAACTGACTGAAAATATTTACCTAGATCATTTTGTAATTTTGATAAAAGGAGCTGAGAATCATTTAAATAATTTTTGTAGTAGTGTCTCCTGCTGAGGGAGAGAATGTGGGAATGTGCATCTTCTGGAATGTAAAAAGGAGAAGGGAGTACCAAGATTTGCTCTTGTGATGCTGGTGCTCTGTACAATTTGTTCCCCATGTTCCAAGATGTTGACAAGGGAGAGTGCGCATTTTTATTGAAAGTGAGGTTTCTTCAAAGCTGCCACAGACTGAGGTGTTTTGGCATCTTTTCCTTCTAGGTCTATGCTGAGTGAACATAGTCTGTCTAGAAGCTGTAAAATCAGAATTTCATAAACTTTTTTTCATTTGACTTGCTAATTAAGGTTTTTGAAAACTCATTTAATTCTCCATTTTGATTAGGGATAGAGTCCAGCACTGCCTGTTATTTGAAGCCAGTGGAATCAAAGTAGCAGAGAGTTTGTCTGTTTATAACTTGGAAGTAATAAAAACTCAAGTGTGAAATCTTTTCAGTTTGATTTTGAATAAAAGAGAGAGCGTGATTTTCATCCTAGTCTGGGAAATAAAGTGAAGTTACAGCTACTTTTGCTTATAAGAGTATCTGATACTCTGTTTTCTTTTTCATTTTTGAAAATGGTGGTACTGCAGTAGATATTTTTGCTAGGAAGTACATTAAGAATAACTTGTCTTTGACATGCAATGAATTATAAATAAGCAGCTAGAATGTAATAATAACAATAATAATAGCAAAAAAAAAAAGTACCTGACCTTTTCCAAATGGATGTTAATACTTATTCAGGGTGATTTCCTAGCCAAGAGTTTCCTATCTAATGAGTTAGGTTAAGAAATCAGAGTCTTACCAGTCAATTAGTGGTTTTAGGCAACTGGTAAGCAGTCAATTAGTGATGTAGTGCTTCTGTTCTACAGTAAGGGAAACCAATTTGTAATTATACCTTCTGTTTTCAATTTATGGGTATGAATGTCTATGATATAAAAGAATTATATATATATTTATATTTTAAATACACAGAATTAAAATAAGTCTGAAAATGCAGGAAGGACATTGCAGAATAATTTAGAGTTTTACTGAATTTGTTTATGCTGTATAGGAACAACGTAAGATTATTACTTATGCAGCAATAAGCAAATAATTTATTGAACTGGAGTCATGTTCTTCTAATTAGGAACTGCTTTACAAAATGTGCATTGTTAAGAGTTGCACTGTGATATAGCTGTATACAAGAAAGATTAGGTGATTTAAATTGGGAAAAGGGCTTAAAATAAATTTTAAAAAACCCAGGTTTGTATTATTGAGAAAATGAACTTTGTATTTGGACAATATGGATACGATTCTATGTAGGATCTTCATTTAGTATGAATTAGTACAGATCCTTATGACATGCTAGTCTGTAAAGCATTAATATTCCCTGTACTTATTTAAATTTTCATTCTGCATCTAGAACTTGAGAACAAATCAGCCCAAATGGTAATCAGACAGAATTCCTGACAGGCTACGTTTCTTTTGCAATGTTTGGTGATGGGTCTGGAGGTGACAGGGCATGGCTGCTAGCCCATTTCTTGGCCTCTTCCCTGAAGGTTTTGTCTGTTTCTCTTATTTCTATAACTTTCAAACATGCTTTTAACACGGGAGAGGTGCCACTTCACCAAAGCAGTGCATCTCCCTTTTATTTGTCATCAGGGTGATCAGGTAACTCCTGTGTAACTGTCCTACTCTGTGATTCAGGCAAGCTGCTGCTGGGACCACTTGGTTTAGCTGCTGCCTATATCTGAAGGAAAGTGACTTTCATGGCAAAGAAAGGCAACAAGTTTTTCACCTTTGCACAGAAGAGGCACAGTCTGCAAGGCCTGTCAAACAGCAGCATAAGTGTCTGATTTACTTCATAGCCACATAAGAGGATCATGGTCTCTGGATTTCCAAGATGCAACTTACAACCTAAAGAAAATCATAACAGCTCTACTCAGGTCTGATTAGGATGTCATTACTTTTGGTTAAATCTTTAAGATTCTTTTGCCCTTTCTCCCCCCTCTTATTTTCTCAAGAAAGGATATTGTGTGTGTGTTCCCTGCACATTTACTGGAAATGTAGGAGCTTGAAGTACTTGTGTGCTGCTTCCTTCTCTACTGCTTTCTTGCCTCTGTCAACGGGAAAGAACTTGAGTGCACTTTGCAGCAATTTTTCTAATGTGCAGAAACCAGGAGGAGAGTAGAACATAACAGCTGACCTTATAATACCTTCTTTACTAAATAAGATATGTTAGAAAACAAAAGTTGCTATTACTGGCTAGAATTATTATCTCATGGTACCTTTCTCACTTAAAATCTCAAAAAGACATGAAAAGCTGCATTTTTGTCTTAAACCTCCCAGGAACCACAAGAATCCAAAACTATATGGAGGAGTTCTCTCTAGTTACTTTTGCTACCCTCTCTTCCTCCACTCAATTAGTAAAGATTTCTGTGCACATCTTTCTCATCCAAAACAAAAGTTGGGCTTGGAAAATATCAGAAAAATGTGCTTACTACTTCATAATATTACAGAAGACTGACAGAATGTGAGTTTACGGGCAGGTTTAATTTCTGTGTGGATGAGAAAACTAAAAAAATGTATACAGCATGTCTGTGCATGTATAGGTATGTGTCACATCATGACTTCCTAGAACATGGAATACATATATCATCACTTTGGGATCAGTGTGTATTGACATTTTTGGCAGAAAGTGGGGAGTTGCAAATTTTCAAACTGCCATGATCAGCAGTAAACTGAAAAATACTTTCTCTAGAAATTTGGGGAAATATAGCGGAAATATTCCAGCAGCTTCTTTCTGAGCTCCCCACCCTAATTATTGTGTTGAGATGGTCTCCTGTGAAGTTCGTCATCCAAATTTTTCACAAGATGCTCACAGCAAGGACTGGTGCGAGGAGCTGGTCTGTCCCTCACAGCTGCCAACATCTGAACTGCACTTTTGCTCACTCCCTCTCAGGGTCTTGAAAAGGCACCATCCACCTTCTTCATGTGGGTGGTCATATGGGAGTCAAAGCAAATTTTTATTATTGTTATTTTTTGTCATTAATACGTGTTTTAACAGAGGGTAGGTGATTCTGTTTGTGGAAGGCCAAGGAACCCTATTTACTCAGTCTCAGTTATCACCACTGATGAGGACAGCTCATAAAAATGAGGAGTCATACTATGTACCTGAATTATCTCTTTAAATTTAGTCTGAGTTTTTTAAATTCAGGGAGCTGTTTTCAGGCAGGGAAATTAATGAATGTTACACTGAAATCTTATCCTAATGAATGTTATGTTCAAAATTAAATCCTTTGTTTGTCTCATTTACCAAGTTTATCTCAGGATACATTGCCTAAATTATGTCAGCTTTTAAGAGAAGAGGCAATTCTTGTCTTAAATTACAATACCATTAAAATCTTATTTGGGAGAAAGGGGGAATACTGTAAATTAACTCTTGGCAGTACTTCTGTTATACTGTCTCTGCCGATGTCAAGGGCCTGCTGCTGTCACTGTGCCACAAAGGTAGCAATACACTGGATTGGTACCTTAGTGATGCTGCTTACTGGTTTTAAAGATTGACACCAGAAAAAAAATCTTAGGGGAAAAGTGTCAATGAAGTTGAAGAATGGGAATAGAGAGTGTGCTGTCTGCTGAATGCAGAGGCTATAGATGATGCATTGCATGCTGCATACATCTCCCAGTGAAATCTAAGAAAAATGTTATCTTCTTACAATTAAGATATGCAAATGAAAAAAAGTTCCTTTCACAGGGCTGTCTAGTTTCAGAGGAGATAAGGCCTTTCAGTTAAGTAACTCCACAATTAAAATATATCATGTTTTCTCTTGCATATATGGGTTTAAAGCTCCTATCACCAGACATTTCTATGTATTGTTTAGCAGCATAGTGAATAATTCAAAGTAATGTTTGAAAATAGATCATAATAGGATGCAATCCAGTTCCTTCAGTGAGATTTAGAAGAGAAAAAGAGCAGATTTATGAGAAAATAGGAAAGGGGAGCTTATTTTTTCTTATTTCTGCTTAGAAAATATTGGGTTTTTTCTTAGTATTTATTTGACGTATTACTTAAGGTATTCTGATTAATTAAATAGCTGAGCCAAATAGATGAACTTTTTCTCTGAAAGCCACTTGTGTATGAGCTTGTTTATATTTAAGTTATCCCTCCATGAAACCAGAAAAAAAAAAATGTAAAAATCCAGAGAAATCCTGAGAAAACTTTAGTGAGAATTTAGTGCATTTTATACTCAAGATAATATACAAGATAATAAGTCATAAGAATAGTTCAAAAATACATCAGTTTTACTTTTTCCTGTGCACACAAATTAGCATGCAAATTAAACAAATTGCAGAGTCACTGGATTGCACAGAAAGACTAGCTCAGGCTCAAGAACTGTGCTGTACGCAGTGTTTACCCATTATCTGTTCAGCTGAGTCATTTTGACTTTGAGCCCTGTCAGTGTAGCTCAGTCGGGCCCAACGGGAGTGCTGACAAAACCATGCAGTCAGACTTGGCATCCGAAAAATTCAGGTTTGGGCTTTTTTTCCTCCTTCCTCCCCCAGATTTTCAAAAGAACCTATATCATCTACTTTTATTTCCCCTCTCATGGTGCAGATCATGACAATTTTATTTCACACAGAATCACAGAATGTTAGTATTTGTCAGTCTTAATTACCTTAGCCTGCTTTGTTTCATAAAGAAATTATTAATATTGACTATATGATTTTGAAGGTTAGCTTTGTGTGCAGAAATCTAGTAGAACTTTGACACAACTGCAAGTATTATTTAAAGGCCTTGGGAAAGGTTCTTATATAGATGAGTCTTTCAGATAAGGAGTATAACTTCCTGTAAATTATTATCACTGCTTTTTAAACTAGTCTTTATAAATCCTTTAAGTCAAAACAGTACATCTAAGTACTGCAACAAATGTCACTATATGCAGTTCAGATGTGTCCAGGTAATGTTAGCTTAGTTTTGTAAATCAATGTTTCCTTAAACTTGTTACTCTCTAAAATCAGAGTGGGGCAAAGCAAAATGGTACAGAACAAATATGCCTAGCCAAGTACTACTTCTAGATAAAATAAACTCGGTTCAAGTTTCAGGTCTTTTAATGGAGAAATACTGGGGAAATATTTTAATGATTTTTGTGAGCATGTGATATTTATCTTCCCAGTTTCAGGAGTCGTAAATACAAAAGAATATTAAATAAAGATGGTAACTATTCATGTAACTTCATCTTCTACTTTGAACAAAGTAGTCTTTTTTTATATAATCTGTTGTGGTTACAGCAAAACTTACAGTCAGATCATTAATGATGCTTATAATGACAAATAAAGCTTATGGACTAAATTGCCAAGAGATAAAAAAGGAGAGACTGGAAAGAAAGATGTAGCAAAACTAGAAATAGGTTTTCATTTTCACATTCCTCTGACAATATTCTCTAATATCAGTTTGGTATTCACGTAAGGGTTTTGAGGTTTCAGCTGGATTTTTGGGATGCTTATTTTAGTACAGGGTATAATAAAGTAGAAGGTTACCACTTTGTCAAAAATTAGCCAAATAGATAAAACCTCAGCCAACTAATGACCACAGAATCCATTTAAAATAAATATTAATCTTATTAATTTTACATGATTACTAAAAATACACCAAAAACTGCTGAATGTATGTTTTTCGCTTACATGTAATGAGTGCAAAGCAAAAGTAGGGTGTTTTCAAATCAGAACGTCGGTAAAGTGAACTTTCACACGTGAGGAACAAGTGCAGGCATTTTTTATTACAAACTAGAAAAGTTCACCATTGCGAAGCAAAATGCGGATTCTTAGCAGATATAAAGGTGCTGTCATGCGCCCAGCTGATTTGCATAGCTGAATTACATTAGAGTAAAATAAATTAAGATGGAGATGTGCTGCTTCAAACAATCTCAACAACCACCCTCTCAAACTGTTCTTTATGCAGGCAGTGTTAGTCAAATATGTTGAATACTGAATTTTGAAAACCAGTTGAGACTTGAGATGTTTGCAGATTTCTGATAAGCTTCCTAGTAATCTCTCTGACAAACATGAAAACTACTCTTGGTATTCAGTACCATGGTTTGCTGCCTTATGCACGATGCCACTGCACTATCACAGTTCCAGCACTAGCTGCCAGTCACTTGCACTAGCTGAGTAGTGCAGGTTCTAGGGGTACATAAACACAGATATAAAAGTCATCATAGTCTAAAGTTGTGAATTGTTTTATTCTACTCTTTCGTAAATCTAGTGCTAAATGTCATGTTTGTGGCAAGGTAGCCTTGTTAGGGAATGTGTAGTTAAGAACAAGCTAAAAAGATATCTGTTTTATTTGCTTTGTGATTTGGAGATTGTTCTGATTGTTTTTATGCTCCTTTTGAAAGCATGATACATGCTACATAATTCAGTGTTGCAACTCACAATGCCTGAACAAATACAAATATGAAAGCCCAAAATACTACAGAACCTACTGATTAAACCAGAGCTTCAGTGCTGGTATCTATGTGTATACATATTATCCTCTGAAGGCAAAACCCTACCCAGCTGTTTGAATGCTTATTTTTCAAGTTGTCAAAGCTGTGCAAGTGCTTAGAAGGTAGTCCATCTTGTTCTTCATTTAGCAAAATCAACCTTTCAACAGAATAAAAGTACAGTTTAGTCTTTATTATCAAGGACATTCAATAGCAACCAAAAATAAAGCTTAAAATCAGTTGTAATCAAATCAATTATCTATGATATCTGCAGTAATGAGAGCCAGGCTCTGCATTATTATGGGAATGAAACTACTCAGCAGAGAGATTTAACATCATTCCCTAACTGATGAAGGAAAAGCTTACCAGAAAGAATTTGTGAAATCACTATCCATTTCTTACCTTTATTGCTTGCTCCTTGTGATAGAACAGAAATTGACTTTATAGTATTCTAATCCCATGAACATCTAGCTTTCTGTCAGCAAGAAGTTCCACATGGTTTGACCTTGTTTTTGAGAAATTCTGGATGAGGTTGGATGTAAAAGTCATCTTTGCAAGTGTGCAAGAATGGGAAGGACAGAGAACAAAATACAGTCTCTGAAAAATTTCAGAGAAATATATTTTTAACGGTTACCTGGTTATTTAAAAACATTATTTAAATAACAATGTTATCTTAAAATAACTTTTAAAAACTGTTATCAAAAACAAAAAAAAAAATCAAACAAAAAAACCCAAAACCAAACAAAACCAAAACAAACAAACAAAAGTGTTGCGCTGGACTGAATTTGGCTAGTGTGGTTTGAATGAATAGATGTTTTTTGCTCATCCTGATGAAGTTTTTCAGTTAAATTAGTGTTCCCAAAATCAAGGTGTACAAGCTCCAGCCACATGGTATCCAAACAGCCAAACACATTCTTGTACCCAAGCCTGTTCTGAATTTATCAGTGCTCCAGATAATAGGGTTAGTATCTCAACACACATGATAAAGATTAAATTGATTTCAGAATTCTGTCTTCTCTTTATAAAGGTACAAATATGTAGTGGTCGGCAGTTACTGGAGTGGTTGCAGCAGCAGTTTTCTTGTAGTCTTGTATCTCTTAGTCTGTTGCTGAGCTTTATGATACTGGAAATTTTAGCTCTTGTACTTATGCTATTTCATCTTGAAGTTTTTTTTGCCGTTTTCAAAGGAATGATGCTGAAAGTAGCTGATTCGGTTGTAAGGATAGTTGATGACAGTAAATTGCATTGCAGTCCTTTGAAATATTCATCTTATGGCATAAAAAAAATAAAGTTCCAGTCATTCTAGCAGACTGACTCAGACTGGAATGTTCTCTATAAAAGTATTGTTAAATACTGTGTCAGGTTCCTTACTACCTTATGTAGCAAAAGCTACTTAAAAGCCTGAAAATTGTGTTTATTGGCCTAGCCTTTGGAATGTGAGTATTGCTTTTACATTTTCATCCTTCAGTTAAATACATGCATGTTTGAGATATGCAGTGCTTGTAGTTCAATCCCTTCTTCTCCAAATTATGTAATTGTTGGTGGTTAGTGATCTTGGTCTTTCTGTCTATTTCTTCCTTTTAATACATGCTACTACTGACAAAAACATAGGACTCATCTTTCTTATTTTTTGTTTCTCTTCTTTAAAAAGAAATAAAGGTTTACAATTTCCAGTAAATTAACAGTAGTAATACAAATGCTAGCTTTGAGTTATATGTAATTTTCATTTCTAGCTGCCACGCAGTCCACCTGAATTTTCTTTTGTTTTTAAAACACTTTGAGTGAATTTTACTTCTTGCTCGTACAGAAGAATTTCTGGACTTTAAAAAGCAAGCAAACAAAAAAACCCAAAACCCAAAGCGATTATCTAAGTTGACATTTAGTAAATCACAATAGCTGCATTTCACCATGGTAAGACTTAAACTTAATACAGAAGATAGTATAAGCTTAATGCTTTTCATCTTTGATTTATGGTTTTATTAATAAAAACCCGATAATCATTGTAAAATTCAGGGTCATATCAAAGCTCAAAAATGTTTTATAATTAATAGCCTATGTTTTATGAAGCTTAGATTTTTTTATTATTATTATTTTGTTCTTGAGACTGATGCAGTAATTAATGAAGATTGCTGATAGAGAACTGTGAAAAATTGTTGCATTAATACAGAGATACCTTGCAGGGATTTTCCCACTTTATTGTGTCTGTGGTGTGCATTAGTGGTCTGCTTGGCCAGTTCATCAATCATCTGGAAGAGGTACACAAAATGAGTAGAAGTAGCAGCACTCAAGAGAAATTTAGTGACACATTACCAAATATATTGCTGCAGTGGTGAAAGTGGCTACATTTACACAGGGAGAGGTATTTCACTGCAGACATCCTTCTCATCTTGCCTTTTGCTCCTGCTATATTTTGGTAGCCCTAGTGCTTAGTTACTGAAGTAGAAAGGGGACTAGAGATCTGAAGGCATTTCGGGGACTAGTTTGCTAGGTGGAGCTTTGGTGACATTACTGGGGGCAATCCCACCTTTGTTGTGACAGCAGTGAGCTCCCTGTACTATCTGAAATTACTATACTGAATGCTTATTGCCTAGGGCATTTTCTATGGGCAGTCTTCAGTCCCTTCTTGTCATTTAGGTTTTCCTAAATTTTCCCCACATACATAAAATAAAGATGTAGCACTGCAGGAGAAAGAGAAAACAGGAGATGCAAGGTAAGCTTCTGTATCATCTGGTCCAGAGAAATATTTGAGGAAAAAAGTCTAAATTTGTTCATGTGGATCATATATGTATGCCATATGTTATGCCTTTTAGAATGCAGCTTATTCTGAAACAGGTAGCGCATTATGCTTTGGACTTGGTTTAATGTATAAAAATACATATGTTGCTGTATGCAAGCATATGTTTGTATTAGTATATGTCTGCATATGTGTTGTAATACTATATATATTTATGTATTGTTCAGAAATGTATTTGAAAATGTATATATGCAGTTCAATATATATGCATGTGAATAGACATATACTTATATAATCTGTAGGCTGAATCAAGCCCTAAGTATAAAATCCCATTTCTTTTCGACTACTGTGAGAAAGAGGGCACCTTACATATATATATATATATATATATATATATATATATATATATATATATATATATATGGTAACATCTGCCTTTGCCACCCACTTGATAAAT
This sequence comes from Columba livia, assembly GCF_036013475.1. Classification (NCBI taxonomy): domain Eukaryota; kingdom Metazoa; phylum Chordata; class Aves; order Columbiformes; family Columbidae; genus Columba; species Columba livia. The sequence continues at coordinate 27,012,131 of NC_088607.1, read as the reverse complement.
TAAAATATAACAGAAGGGAAGAAACATCTGCCCACTGGAAATCGTCAGAGCAACCAGCGTGTCCCAGTGTGGCTCAGAGAGGCAGAGTCTGCCACACACTTGTGCAGCTCCCAAGTGACAAATGTGCTGTACAGCAGAGCAATGTGTGCGCTTCTTACAAGAGAAATCCCAGAGTTGTATGAAGCTTTCTAGGTGGTCATGTCCAGAGTTCATTGCTGGAACTGTCAAAATGTTTGAGTTAAGGGGAGAGGATGAAGGACATTCTCCTGGTCACCTGCCTTGACAATTCTTCTGTGATGCATCTTTCCAGTTGAAATTCATTCTGGTGAAAGAAATCTTCCTCTATTCCCCACACCCCCCACCCCCTGCTTTCTTTTTTTTTAGGAGTTCTGTCCAGTGTAGTATTCCAGGGAATACTATTTCATGGTTCTTATAAAAAATATAACCAAATTTATAAGTAAATATGGGTACTATCATGAGTTTACAGTTGAAATTAAACTGGAAGTAACTTAAAATTGTTCTTCAAATCTCATTAACCCTTTGTATATTTTTGATATTCAGGATGTAAAAAGGGAGTCTGGAAAAACATATGATATGTGTTACTATTAATAAAATTAATGGTTAACTACCAGCCTATTGTCTAAAAAATATTGTTTGATCTGCTGTCCCTGTCACTGTGGTACTGTTTGTTCTTGGACTGTCTTCAAAGTAAAAATTAATTTTCAGTGGTGTTTCTATTTCCTTCTGTAGCCATTCAAAGCTAGGTTTGTTCTGAGGCACTTACGTAGAACAGCATTGATTAAAGTCAACTAAATATCTGGACCAGAGGGTTTATTTAGTAGTATAAATAAACTCTGCCAAAACTCTAGGTCCCAGCACTGGAGGCTTGTTCAGATCCTTGCATTAATATAGCATTTTTTGTGATAAATATGACTATACACTTCCATATCACAGAAAATAGGTGCTATTTTCCCTTCTCAGTCTAGCAGAGTGTAAGTAATAATTTTTCTCAGAGAATAAATACATTCATCAAGAACTTCATTTCCCAGAAGATGACAATAAAGGTCTATCAGTCTCCAAGATCGGATAGGAACTTCACTGAGACTCTGTATAGGAGAGACTCTTCAAAAACCTAGGGTACTTCTTTTCATGGGACACAATAGCCAGCATGTTGTCTCTTCGCTGTCACAGACCGTTTCACTCCTGGTGCCTACAGGCTGTTTTCAGGGCACAAGCCGTGAGTCAGGTCTATTACTGGGACAAGTTGCAACATTTTTATCAAATTTTCAGGCTCGTTCTTCTCTCCAGGGATGGACAATTATTATTACTTAGCCGTAGCATATAAAATAAAGCATTAGTTAGACCTCAAAGGACTTGCTTCTAATGCTTGAAAAAGCACAGTTCCTTTGCTGGTGTATAAATGTTTTACTCATCTGGTTCTGCTTCTTTAGTTTGTGTCCAAACCAATTTGTTACATGTTCTGTGGCTTGTTTACAAATACAGTGGAGAAGGTCTACAAATTTTGCAGCCAATTTATTAAAAGAAAGCCCTTTCCCTCCCACCCAGAAATTCTAATGGGACTTTTTTTTTTAACTTTGTGTTGTTTAATTGTTTATATTTTCTTTGTGGCTTCAGAAAATAAACAGGTAGACTCTACAGTTGCAGACTCATTGCTACATCTTGGTGATGAAAGCTGGGGCAAGGTATTTTTCATAAACTTTTGAGAAACAGATATTAGCTGAAAAGACAGACTTGTAAACACTATTTACGCCAAATCACACTTTTAAAATGTGCTGTGCAATTGCTGAATATTGAGTTATTAGACAGTAGGTCTTAAATGGTTTTGAATCTGCTTTAAAAAGCAACAACAAAAATGGGTAATGTGAAAATTTTCCAGTAATATTTTTTCTCTTTTATGTTCTAGTTGTTCAAGTTACAATGCGGCTCATAATTTTTACTTTCTGAAGGAGCTGTTGTGTCAAACATTTGTTTAGTTAGGGATTTTCTCCGTGATTTCACTATAAACTGGACAGAACTCCTGTTGAACACATACATATGTAAATATAGCTGTATGTTGGAATATCTGGTTTGTATTTTCACAGAATCACAGAATGTTAGGGGACTAGAAGGGACGGCAAAAGATCATCTATTCCAATCCCCCTGCCAGAGCAGGAACACCTAGATGAGGCTACACAGGAACGTGTCCAGGCGGGTTTTGAATGTCTCCAGAGAAGGATACTCCACAACCTCCCTGGGCAGCCTGTTCCAGTGTTCTGATACCCTCACTGAGAAGAAGTTTCTTCTCAAATTTAAATGGTTCCAGTTTGAACCCATTACCCCTTGTCCTACCATTGGTTGTCACTGAGAAGAGCCTGGCTCCATCCTCGTGACACTCACCCTTTATATATCTGTAAATATTAATGAGGTCACCCCTCAGTCTCCTCCAGGCTAAAGAGACCCAGCTCCCTCAGCCTTTCTTCAGAAGGGAGGTGCTCCACTCCCTTAATCATCTTGGTTGCCCTGTGCTGGACTCTCTCCAGCAGTTCTCTGCCCTTCTTGAACTGAAGGGCCCGGAACTGGACACAATACTCCCGATGGGGTCTCACCAGGGCAGAGTAGAGGGGAAGGAGAACCTCTCTCGACCTACGGACCACTCCTCTTCTGATACACCCCAGGATGCCATTGGCCTTTCTGGCCACAAGGGCACAGTGCTGACTCATGGTCAACCTGCTGTCTATCAGGACTTCCAGGTCCCTTTCCCCTACACTGCTCTCTAATAGGTTGTTCCCCAACCTATACTCGAACCTGGGGTTGTTCCTACCCAAATGCAATACTCTACACTTTTCCTTGTTATATTTCATTAATTTTTTTCCCTGCCCAACTCTCCAGCCTGTCCAGGTCCCGCTGGATGGCAGCACAGCCTTCTGGCATGTTAGCCACTCCTCCCAGTTTGGTGTCATCAGCAAACTTACTGATAGCACACTCTATTGCCAACAATTAAGATTTCTTTGTTTTCAGTAGGCTATTGATCCATAGAGACTCTGCTGTTCTCTCTTCAGCTGGTTATTTGAGCAAAGGGTTAATTCGGTTTTGGTTCCTTAGTCTGTCATTGACTCTTCCTTCCTTTTCTCTGTGATTTAAGCAGAATACTCCAGTCTCCCAGGCTGTCAATCTGTCACATTTCATGAGGGCTAAATACACTAGGGGAAAAAAGCAATTTATTACGTTTTCACAACTGAGGAAGACTGGATGGCTTGGGAGACTGGTAATGAGCCTGGCTACTGAAGTTACAGATAGAGCACAGAGCTACACATGCTGCTCATGAATTCAAAGGTGTATCTATAAAGACACCCTATAGATTGCATCAAAGAAACTGGTGATGGAATGCTGTTGATGGGACATGATTTTCTTGTAGATGATTGCAGTAAACTTGATATAAAGTTATATATACATATGTGACATAAAGTTGATTATTTATGCTATTATCGTATATCATATCATGGCATACTGTAAGTCTGAAGTAAAAAATGTGTGACCAGATTTCCACAGTTAAATAGTGTAAAATATATAAAAAATAATACTCTGAAAGAAAACGTTAATCTTTTTTTTCAATGAAATTAGATTTCAGAATATTTTCAATACTTTTTTTTGGTGCTCTTTGTTAGGTACCTTTATGCCTATATATTGTCTAACACAGAAAAAAAATTCAATCGGAACCCAAGTTTGCAGTGGGCAGCTGTTCAAATGAAAATTTCAACCAGCAATGGTCTTTTGCATGTGGAGATTCTCTAGAAAATGTGTTGAATCACACTCCTCAAGTTTCACTGAGATTTAATGATCTCCAGGAGCTTTTAAATCCATTGATTTCAGTCCAGTGATGCGAAGCTGCACCTAACTTTGATTAAAAATTCATAGTGGTCCACTTTCCATTTATAATACTCTCTCTTTTATTAAGATCATTACTTATGGAAAGAAGTTTGCAGTATTTATACTTTATTCACTAGCCATTTTGAAAAATTATTTGAAATATTTGTTTATATTTCAGTGACTGGTGGAGGGTCTTTTGAGATTGAAAAAAGGTTAAAATTGAATAGACGTGTGAGTGGCTTATTTGATTAGAAGTGTTATGACACTGTCCTAACAGGAGCTCTTAGGGGTTTTAACAACTTTTAACTTTATAATGGGTTAGGCAATATGAATTTTTTCAAGATGATAGGTGAATTACAGTGTATGAAAGCTGAATGATGCTCATTTGCTGCTACTTTCCACCACCTGAATTAATGTGTGAAAAATTCAGTATCAAAAACCAAAAAAAAAAAGGAAGGGATGAAAAAGATGCACATCCACTGCCCTCACAAAATAAATAAACAAAAAAACCCGTCCCCATAGTTCTTCAACAAAACCACCTTCATTCTTGTGGGATGCACCAACATTTATTGCCTTGTAAATTATCTGATATGACAAGTTGTTCAGTTTATGGTGTTTAAACGTGAACCCTGATCAATAATAAATAAAGCAGTTTCTTTCAATAATTCTGACACCATCGTTTAAGGTTGAATTTTGAAGTAAAGGATATCCTAGATTTCTACCTTCATACACGGCATGCTCACTTGTCTTCCCAGGGTAAACGTTAATGATCTTTGTAGTTGGGTTATGAGGTGACCTAGCAACGCCCTAATCTCTTGGCAAACATGATCCATCGAGGAAGGAATAAAGGTATCAACTCACAGCTAATGTGAGTATTACAGTGTATATTAGGTACTTGTATATTTTACATAATTTATAGACATGTATATTTTCTCTACAAGCAAAATATGAGTTTTTCCACTTATTAGCTATCATTAGATATAGTGTGCTGATTATTTTTATATGTATATAGGGACATAGGGAGGAAAGTAATCTGTAAGAATATGCTCAGGTCAAATAATTGGTTTCAAATGCTCTTTTTTTCATCTTGAACCTTCATCTACAAGGACTGTAAGCAAAACATGAAGAATGTGACTTCTTGGAATTCAAAATGTATTCAGACATGACATGTCTATATCAGGCTATTGGAATACACGGTTCAGTTCATGTTACCAAGATGAATATTTAAACTGGAAATCTTAGTCCATAGATAAGAGCTCTGTCTCTTGAATTTCTAGACATCACTTCCCCGTGCTCTGTATTTTTGGGTAATATTTTGTATATGCATAATTCATCCTTAACTGGTGATGAAAAAGCATTCTCTCAAGAATAGCTGTTTTGTTTCTCATTTAATTAAAATGACATACTATTTTAATTTTCAAGCCTGTGTTCGGTCACAAATATTGAAAAGTTCACATGAGAACACATATTACTTTTATATGTATTCTATATAAGTTAAATTAATCTAAAATTATGAACATAGCAACATACCAAGTCAATAGCCTGTCAGATTTTGGAGTTATCTGATGTCTTTGCATATATATTTTTTAATAAGTCATATGCTTCCTTACCTATGTCTGTTCAGCTAAGCATATGCATATCTATATATATGTGACTGTGTGTAGACATACACATACTACATACATAGACATACACTAACATGCAGAATATTAGTTCCTACAGTGTTGCAGGGATCATGGCTGATGATAACTATTTCTTTGTAGTATAGAGAGAGGGCTGGTCATGATATTTGAAGCTCTTGTTTTTCCTACATACTGAATCACACTAAATGAATCTTAAAGTATCTCTTCAATTTGCTTGGTAATGAATATTATCCTATATTTCTTTCTACAGTATAAAATACTCCAAGCAAGTCTTCCTAAGATGTAGATTAAAATAATAACCACCATTGTGAAAATTCTGCAAGGCCTAAAGAAGTACACTTCACTACTGTTTATATTTTAGGGTATTTTGAAATGATAGGGCTTATGTAAAACATTCTGGTTTGATAGAAAGAAGCTATGAAGATAATTTAAAGATTTTTAACTTATGACCATTGACCATCACTTACAGTTCTGAGGTTACCTGATATAAATTCAAGTATATTTTTAAAAAGCTATTGCTTTTAACCGGCACAATATAGTAGTTGTAGAAACAAGCATGAATGGATTTCAAAACTATCACTGACTTAAAGATGCCAGAATGAACCTGCATTTAATTCATCATCTTTGGCAGATATACTTTTTTAATTCAAGTGTTTGAAAAGAATGTTATTGCCATAATTACATAGTATCTGACAGATGGTACAACGGCAGTAATGTATCATATTGTATTTATATTTCTTTATCAGATGTTCACACCAGAAGTATTTACCTCTATATAACATTGACATCAATTATGCAGGCCTCAAAACAGATTTATTCTTCTTGAAAGGTGTTTTTAATAAAATTAATATAGTGACATTTGGAACTGCAAGCCTTGAGGCATTTGTATCCTATACCAAAATGCTTAATTAACTCATAGCTGAGATTGTTTTGGGGTGTTTCTTTTCAGCACAGTCATGAACAAAATTGATCGGTATATTACCAATTGAAGTAAAATAAGCAGTACTTTTAAACTTATTTAATGTGTCTTATCATAGTAAAATCAAAAACTTGGCATTAATTCCACTGAGCAACCTCATAGGATGGGAAACTTATGGGTCTTCCTCTGATCAATCCTGGAATCAATACCAAAACACTACTGGTTAGCTAAACATCAGAAAATAAGTCATACTGGACATAAAATTGTTGAACGTTAATAGATCAGCAGTTTAAAACTCTTACATTGCCTTGTCTTTTAGTGAGGCTTACTTTTTTAGAAATTCAATGGCTGAATAGATAAATTTCATCAGAAAAAATCTTGACTACATGTCCTTTAATCTTGGTACCATTTTCTCTTTATTTGGACTTTTTCTCTTTGCATCTCAGCAAATGATTGACCTTTAAAGTGTTCTTCTATTCTGAACAGCAATTTAATAATAATTAAAAAAAAAAAAAAAACAAACAACAAACAAACAAAAAAACCACACCAAACCCACCTTCATAGTTTTCTGATGTTACAAGAACAATATTTTGGAGGATTTTTCCTGACTGTGAGCACTATCGATCAGGTTTTTGAAAGACCCACTGTGTTAATTTTAATTTAATGTAATGGTCTTTACTTGTAACACAAGACACCTTGGAAGAAACAGCTTGCCCACTGCTTGCTAACTGCCAAAATACTCAGCCGTGAGATGCATCTCTACAGAAAAACAAACTTCCTAGTTCCACTCCTTGCAGAACAACTTGCATGTAGTATATTGCTGCACAAATGTAATTTCTCATATTTTACATGGGTTTCTTTCATGCACTGGGATTCTAGCTGGGTAGATGCATCAAAAAGGGTTATGTCATTTATTAGACAAAATAGAGAAAGAAGTAAGGAAATTTTGTGGTGTTTTTGGTTTGTGGGGGGGTGGTGTTTGTTTTTTGGGATATTTTTAATAAGTCTTGATAAAGTTGTAGCATTGACTGTGGCTGGGAAACTTGCATTCCTTTACTGTATTCTCAGCATAAACACAATGCGGTTGTCCATCAGCAGCCCTTCAAAGTTTAGGCATGTGTTTTTGCTGAAGTCAGAAAGAGAACCTAATAAATACATGTATATATAAACAAAGGTATAAATGATTGCAAAACTTGGCCATTATGTCTTTTTTTTTTTTTTTCTTGGAAAGATAGAATTTGTTTGTTTTGTTTTGTTTTTTAATAGAAAAGAATTCTTAATATCTTTGACAGTATTTCAGTCATTTTACAACATAGGCAAAGGACACCCCTATTCCTGATATGTGAGATTTATATACTGCTGAATGACTGCTTTTCAGCTTTGAGTTTGATAACTATTTGTTATACCTTTGGGTATATGAGCTAAACTATTGTTTTGCGGAACTGTATGTTTTGCAATATTCACAACTATGTCTCTAAATTATCCTATAGTAAGTTACATGTACAATATCCAAATGTAATATACTTACAAAAGCATGAGAAAGAAATGTAACTTTTCAGATAAAGGTATTTTTTGAATATACAGCTGCCATATTGAAAGCTTGGCATATTTGTGCCTTATCTGTATACTCTGGAAAATCTTAGACATCCAACGCAATATATGCTAAGGGATCAGTTTCAAAACATTAACAGCTCAAATTATGTTCATAGGGAAGGCGATATTTTTCTATGACTTTATTAAGATTAATTTTCCTTATGGAAGTGCTAATTATGTCCAAGATCAATATTGAATGCATTAAGAATCAATAATTATTTAAAATTTGGTAGTAAGAAAAGATTGAACAGGTAAGAATTACTAGATGGAGTTGTTAATAGGACAAGATAGATCTTTGTTAGATATCCAAAGAACCATAGCCTAAATGTTGTATTCTGTCTTGTTTTGGCTTTAAACTGAGAGGCAAACCAATACCTATCATACTATTCATCTGTCTCCTCTCGCAGATTCTTTTTTAGCTGCAGTTTCTTATACATGAAGGATAACTGAGTCATCAGCAAATGGTGAACCATATAAAAGATGGTTTCATTTTTGTCATTTGTATCAATCTGGAGAGTGCATTGTAGCCAAAGCAGAACACAGTGAGGTTTAAAAATTACCTGCCTCTTACTTATTCTCCAAAACAGTGTAAAGAAAATTTCTAATAGGATATGAATGGGGGCTAAGAGGTGAGGTGATGTTGAAATAGGGGCACAGACTTGAAAAAAGGTTCCTTCAAGTCCATATATAAGTTGTTATTCTTAAAAATGGATCTGTGAGGAGGTTTATGCTTATCAAAACTAAAAATTAAAATAAGAAGCCACATATGGCATCCTTGCCTATATTATACCTTTTCCAAAGTGCCAAGTGAAATCTGGTGGTATAAGTACAGGGAGCTTAATTTCAAAACATTTAATTTCTCAAATGAAAATATTAAACCCCAGGCATTCTTATTTGATTGGCATAGTTTAGTCTTTTAAACCTCAACTATAAATTTAAAAATGTTAACCAACAGTAATTGGTAGACTGATATTTCTAAGTTCTGTCATTATAACTTCTTGTTTAAATAGTCACAAGGGAGGTAGACCAAGCTATTTTTTTTTTTACATAAATGCTATGCATTTGAGGTATCTGCACATTGTTCGGCTGCTACATTTACCAAAAGTTAAGTATGATGTATTTGGGTTGACTTAATTTTGTTGTTGATATTTATATTTTACGTAGGTTTGTAAATTAGCTTGTCATACAAGCTAACTGAAAAATAGTTGGCTTGTCATTGTCAGGTCTTACATTTTTCTTGGAACTCTTAATTTAATTTTTCATTTGTTTGCAGCTATTGTAATGGAAAATGAATTATGTACTTTGTATCTCTTTCACGCAGTGCAAGATCTAATTAGCTCATTCTTAATAACAAATAATTAGTGATGCTTTAAACTGATACATAAATGTGTGGGAGGGAAATATGACAAATATAGGAGCTTTTTGTATAATGCTTTGACATGAAAGAAAACCTGGGTCTTCCTGGTAATGGATGTGAATGAGTAATTTCAAAATCTCTTACAGCAAAATATAAACTGTGCTTATTTCTGTAACTGAGCTGAACTTCTACTCAATCTCTAAAACTATTAAACTATTTTTTCTTGTTTTCCCTTATATAATGTGAATAGTTTTACACTAGACGCTAAGTGCACCCTTGCACTTTTAACAAACTTAATGTTACGCTGTGACTTGTACTCTAAAAGTAGTATAGTAACTCCAACTTTAGTGCTAAACATTTGGAAGGAGGAAAAAAGATTATCTGCTTTAAGAACACCATTAATGGTCCTGTGACAAGGGGATCAGGAACCCATGCTGAGTGCTGACCTATGCTTTTGAATTCAGCAGAGGCCAAATCCTTAGGGCTTGCTGTGGACAGTACTGGCAAAGCACTAGTGGTGTGTGAATCAACATACATTTCCACACCTGCCATTGGTAGTTATACCGTGAATGAACACTGGCTTCTGAGGCCCACAACATTCCTGCCAAAACTGCTGATTACCAGTCTTCCTGGAGTCTGAGAGCAAAGTCTACCCTGTGAATAAGAGGAGCCATCATCTGCTGGTGCACCAGCTTTCCTGCTGAGGCAGCATTCACTCAGATCAGGTAAAACTGGATTATGGGTCTGTGCCTCTTCCTGGTCAGAGACTGTGGACTCATGAGTCTTAGAATACTTTGAATAAGGCAAATGAGGACAGTAGGTATCACAACTGAAAATGAAGCTGCTGTGTTCCTTAAATCTTTTAGGGAACATTCAGGATAACCGCCACGGTATTTTTTGTCTTGTTTCAAGAAAGATATGTGAAATTAGAGTTTTTTCTGTGTTTGTTTTATTTGGGTTTAAATAGGTTTGTACAGAAGATGAAAAGCCAAAGTTATGTCTTCAGCAAATACAGGGTTCTTACAGCTCATGCCACTGTTGAGCTAGTAATAAGATTGCATAAAGTTGGACTTTTTCCTGTCACCAGCCTGGCCCAGAGCCACACTGGGGAGGTGTGGACTCCAGGTCAGGGCTCAGCAGGACAGGGCATACTGGGGCTGCCTCCCACAGTGGCGATGGTGGAAAGGTGCTTGCATGGAACAAATGGGAGGGCACTAAACACATGATGCCTTTTTTTTGTATGTGTGTGTGTCTTTTTTCTTTACTTTTTTTTTTTTTTCTTTTTTTTCCTGGAGGATGGTCCTAGATGATTATAATTATAATGTCTAAGTACAATATATGATTAGTTACACAATTACAACGCAGTATGTGGTTTATATTAGGCAGCCAGGTGACAGAATAACATACAGTTGTGAACAATTTTTCTATAGCCAAATAATCTGGAAAGTTTTTTCCTCTAAGAAATTTATTTTTGTAACTCAGAATATTGAATGGAAAATTTTAGCCATGTATATTCTTATCCCAATATTCTCTCTGTGACAGCACATTTCCCTTTTGATGGAAGGAAACACGACGCTTATTTGTAGCAGAAACCTCTTACAGAATCCTTTGTCCTCCTTGTGCATTTCAGATTAAACTCTGAAATAATCTTAAAAACTAAAACTTCCTATGCTTAAGTCTTAGACTTATATATAGAAGTTCCAAGGTATCAAGTAATTATATATAGTTAAAAATATTGTATTTGACACATAATATTTCACCGTCTTCTGTTCTCTGCTCTGATCCGTATATTAGGCTGCATGAACTAGGCTTTTTTGTGGTAAACAACGGAAATAAAAAACAAAAATGCTCTTCAAATCATATTGGAAGATCAGCCCTTATAAATGATTTTTAAGTCATTAATCTCAGTTTTTGTGACAAAAAAGGACAACAAATCACTCTACAATATGGTGTGTAGCCCTTGCAGCATTAACTTAACATTACTCATGGAAATGTCCCATTTTGTTTCTTTTTTCATATGTTACCAATAGGACTTCCTGCTTAAAAGTAGTTATTATAGAGGTAAAGCTATTGGGAAATCATGGGTTTGATGCAATTATAAATTTCATAATGTTGTACTGCCACATACTGTTCTGATATGTAGAAGTATATTGATTTAGATATGTTTTATGGTTGGTGTTATGTGCCCCTAATCACCAAAAATAATCCTGTATCTTTTTAAAGGTTTTTATGAATTCAGATCTAACAATTTTGGTAACGAGAAGAAAATGTTTTGTTAGAGTAAATGACAAGGGTAAATGTGGGTGAAAGAGAATTAAAAGTATAGATATGATTGGAGAAAAGGTAAGAGTCATGGAAAAGGAGAAGAGAAAAAGAAAACCAAAATGTAAGTAAGAGGAAAAAAAGATGAAAATTACACTGTCAAAATTGTTTAAAAAATTTTTTCAAATGTTATTACAAATCTGTCAATATTGCTTCCTTCAGGAAATGATGTAACTGATTCCCCAAGCACGCTTACAGGCCTTTGAGAGATGTCTTAATGTTACATTTAATTTATGACTCAGATAACATATTGGTTAAATGAAATAAAATGCTTTAATGTTCCAGTATATAAATTATAAATTTAATTTGTATTCTTCAGAAGCAATAGGTAACTAAATGAAAGGCTTCATTAAATAAAATTGAAGAGGGCAAGAGGAGGAACTTCAGAAAAGAATTAGTGCATAAGTTCAGTGCACACAGAGTCCAGGGCAGTGCAATGGAAAATAGGAAAGCTCTTAGCTACTGTGGGAGTGCCGTCTCCAAAATGTGTTCTCAGCATTGCTGAAGTGTTTCAAATAGTTATTCTGGTTTTGTATGTTGCCTTTCCTAGGATAAGATTCTATGGTATCTAGAAGAAGGATTATTTTGTAGAAACCAGAACTACATATAATGGAATTAAGAGAATGGTTTTTTGGTGGGAAAGAGGTTTTTGTCTCGTTTCCATTTGAAAAGTGCTTGTAATCTTGTAGGTAATGTATAGTGTTGGTGAAAAATGATACCTGTTGGATATTGAAAGGAAGCTGGGGACTCACTAAGCAGGACTACAGGAAGGAGATAATGTAATATGGGAAGCAATAGTCCTGAGAAGGAAGCAGATACAGCATTGCCCAGAAAGCTGAGAGGAGGTGGGTGATTTTTTTGACCTGTGCCATGTATTTTCCCTACCACTGATGCTAAAAATTTCAGCTTCAGTTTCACAGCTTCACTATAAATTGAGACTCTTAAACTCTCTCACTTTGGCAGAAGATTACTGAGGTTTTTAAACATCAGGCTTGAGAAGCACCGAGCTGCCTTTCATGGCCAGGACAAATTGTCACAGTACACTTTCATCTGTCAGCCTGGCAACCTCACTCAGCTCCCCTCAGTAAGACTCTATTTTAGACTTTGGAATAGAAACTAGATCTTCATGAAAAATGCCTTTTAAATATTTTAAGATTTTTTCATTGGCTGGAGTTTTTCACAGTTCTGGTTTAATTTTTAATTGAAATGAACGGTTCAAAAAGATGTCATGTTTTCAGTCTGGATGGGAAAGATTTCCCCCTCTCCAGCTTTTGGGGGCAAAAGGGCAGATAAGTGAAAGAGTCAAATCATATAAACTCATATGAACTGTAGGACTTGTTTTACCTTTCACTTCCCTTTCTAATGCCTGTCTTGCACACATTTGTGATGTTTAACCCTATGTAAAAAAGATGAGCAGGAGTCTATGCATCAAGTCTGATTTCAGGGCTTAGGCAGGATTTAGAAAACTATGTATTGTGGCAATGAGGAACGTTGCATACAGATGCGGACAGAGACGCACAGGCACTGAGTTCTTGTTAGCAGTAAGAGCAGAGCTGAGCAGGGCTGAGCCAGGCCGAGGTCCTCTGTTACCCATTAACAATTTATAGGTTTTACAGATATGGGCCTGGACTAAGAGGTTAAACAGGATATTTTTCAATTATTTGTTATTGCAAACACACCACACTCATGTGTCTGTTTCAGTTACATTCCCACTCATTCACAGACCAGGCCCAACAACATTCCCACATCACATGTACTTGAGGGCAGTTATCCGGCCCAATATACCATTCTCATGAGTTTGGGCTATCACTCTTTACAATTATGTAAAACACACTTCAGTACAACCCGCCCAAGGCCCTTTATACTTTGACTAGTTGCTGTGATCTAATTATGTTAGTATTATTTCTTCTTTGACCATCCGGATGGTTATGTTAGTATTGATTTTCCTTTATCATTCACTTGGCTGGAGCTGCACATCTTGCTTTCCCACAATGTATATTTTGAGCTCTGGCTTTTACAGGAAATTTCCTCCAACACATGAGAGATTCTTCCTTATTTTTCCTTTTCTTATTCACATCTGCTGAGTCATTGAAATAAAAGCTATATGCTGTAATTTCACTTTAGTGTTCAGCCATCTCTATACTGTATTAAATACATGAATTTGGGAGAACATAAGAATAAAAATTGGCCATCATTTGTGGCTTTCTCGGAATTCTAGCACTAGGATAAGCCACAGAGAAATTATGGAGAATTTTTTCTAATTTAAACTTAACTAATGTGTTTCAGATATACTGTCAAATTCTGAAATATTCACACATTTTATTAACTTTGACAGTATATGTGTCTACATTGCATAACAATGTCTTCTAGGAACTTGCAATGATTAAGATTACATTGTCAAAACATATTTTTAAAACTCCCTTTTTGAAAATTATTTGAGGTAGACACAGAACTATACCTTTCAGGTATGTGAGATTATATTGCATTTCTGTTATTCATAGAAATAAAGGCCAAGTGACAGGAAAAATAGTCACTGTTTCAATTGTAAGAATCTGTATTTATAAGAACCTGGAAGAACTTGAATTGTTACAACCTGTGAGAACAAACCTTTGCATAGAATGAAAAGTTGTATAAAAAGTTCTACCTTGGACTTGAGTTTTAAAAAAAAGCATGAAAACCGCTTCGATGCTATCAAAATAAGTGTGCAGTGTTTTGGAATGCATATTTTTCCCAATGAAAAATCAGTAGAAGTCCTACATAATGTTAAAGTTTCAAGTTTCAATATCTGTTTCTGCTACCAATAAGCTCATCGCTATAAAGTATGTAGAAATCAGAACAAAAAAATATGCTATTTAAGCAAATAAATTCTAATGCTAACTGCAGTCAGTAGTTGTCATGTTGTGCAGGACATATTTAGAAAAATTAGGCTTCATATTCTGATTACTTTCATCAATCTATTCTGGGCAAAACTAGGTGTATTTAAATATTGCTGTTTCCATACCAAGTAATTAAGAATGCAGCATGTTCACATGTACATGCACCAAAAAAGCCTGTTTCTCACTTGATATTATTACTCATGAATTACAGCAGAGCTGACACAATATTTCAAAAGTTTTTAGTCCCAGTACTAGATATAATTTTTATATTTCAGTGAAAGTGAAGTTTTTAATTGTGACTTGAGGACCCTTTAAAACCGTAATCCTTAAAAATCGTTATTGTATTTTCAAAGTACAGTGCAAGACCATTCCTTTTTCTGATACCATACCAGAGAAGCATTTGCCAGTGACTAAACTGTACTATATATCATGAAGAAATAAAGACATGAATGTTGAGGTAATTCTCTCCTTAGAGAAGCTGGCATTATCTGTTGCCTACTATTCAGCTAACAGTATTGAGGAAAGCTGGTAACTCAGCACTGTTTGATTGTAGCTGAAAACAGTGTCCCATCTAAAATGTTTAGTTCCCCAGTAAAAACCCAGGAAATGGGCTGGTCAGTTGCAAAAGACAGTAGGACATACTGTCTGACTGCAAAGAAGCAGTTTTGGCTTACCCCTTTTCTGCCTTCTTCCCACTACTGACTCTCCTAATGAAAGTTACCAGATACAGATTTACTAGAAAGGTGATTTAAACTTTACTTGAAAATCCTGGGGATTGGATCTGTGTTCCTCCACCACCCCAATATCCACTTGGTGACATTATTTTTTAAATGTGTGTTCCAGCCATCCTGCAGGCCCAGGCGCAGCGCCGACACACTTTTTATGGGATCTTTGCAAATACTAAGTAGACTTGCTCTGCTGTGCTTTACGCATTCCGAAAGCAACATGGAGAACTGATTTTAATTTTCAAACGTTCTTACCTCATTTCTCTTTGATATAATAAATGCTTGGTTGAACAAATAAATGCTCTCTTCTGTTAACATAGCTGGTTTATGACTTTTCTGCTCTCTGGTTCTCTTGGTTCACCTCACTCTGTTGGTTAGAATATAACCTTTCCCAGTTACATAATCTATAGGGAAATAAACTCAACCAGCCACTTCTGGCTGTTCTCAGCTCCCTAAGTTTCCACTTCATGGCTGACACAGTGCCATTCTTTCACACTTTTTCTCACTCCTTATTGTATCCTTGGGCCCAAAACTCTGCTCATGCTGTTCTATACGCAAAAGTGAAGTTGTGAAAACTTATAGCTGCTCAGTGAGTCTACCCTCTTTAAAATATGCCATTTGTAATTACTTCTCAATGGAAGGTTCCAGAAGCTAGTAAATGGCATAAAATAATGTTTCAGTAGATATGGAAATACCAGCTAAAAAAGGGATTCGTTATATTGATATTTATTTACTCAGTAGTGTCTGATTGGCAAAATTATACATCTGTATTTTCCTGTTCTGAAAAACGAGTCCTTATGTGTTGCATATCACATTCTATAGGAGCCTTTGAAGAGGTGCAGAAGCGAATTCCTTAATGTTGGCCTAAGTTGTTAGAAAATAGACCCAATACAAGGATCTGGTTGCCAGTCACAGCATTTGGTTCCTAACCAAAGGTTAATGAGCAAGCACTTAATTCAAGACAGAGCTAACCAAATTTTCTCTGAAGACTGACTAATAAGTGAGGAAAGATTTTTATTTCTGGTAAGAAGTATCTGATGAGCTCATATTTCCTAAAATGTATGTTACTAGTTTGAAACACCTTGATCTTTTTGATTGCACAGGAGAAGTAAAACGGGTTTGGAATGCTCTTAGAATGGCTAAGGCAGTCATTTGCTAATGCTGGAAAATACCACCTGCTTACTCTCTTGTTATACTTAAAGATTATACTTATGGCAGTGTCAGTATGAGGAAAAGCTGAGGCAGCTTGGTCTCCTTAGTTTGGAGAAGAGGAGACTGAGGGGTGATCTTATTAATGTTTACAAATATATAAAGGGTGAGTGACACGAGGATGGAGCCAGGCTCTTCTTGGTGACAACCAATGGTAGGACAAGGGGTAATTGGTTCAAACTGGAACACAAGAGGTTCCATTTAAATTTGTGAAGAAACTTCTCAGGGAGGGTGACAGAGCACTGGAACAGGCTACCCGGGGGAGTGTGGAGTCTCCTTCTCTGGAGACATTCAAAACCCGCCTGGACATGTTCCTGTGCGACCTCACCTAGGCGTTCCTGCTCCAGCAGGGGGATTGGACTAGATGATCTTTTGAGGTCCCTTCCAACCCCTAACATTCTGTGATTCTGTGTTATTTTATAACCTGTTATGTTAGTGTGATGTCAGTGGACATGCTTCTTAGTCCTATGCTGTTTCCTATGGATAGATATACTTTTGTATTGATCACTGTTTAAGAACTTAAATATTTATCTAAGGCTAACTTTGGTGGGTTATTTGGGGTTTTCTTTTGCCTTTTTTTTTTTTTTTGTGAGTTTGTTTGTTTGTTTTCTTTGTACATCTAACAATAAAAGCCAAATAGGTAACAAAAGGAAACAATGAAAAATAACATCACAATCTTTCAGAAAATCTAATGTCTAGCTGTTAGATTTTTCTGTAGGCATGTGGCAGAGAAGTTTTATTTAGACTTGAAGGAAAAGAGTAGGGTTTTTTTGCATATATATATCATAAACATGTCGTAAATAACAGCACTCTCTTGCATGTCACTTCTTACCTGCTAGGTTTATATGTTAATAAACATTCAAGATGTCATAGAACAGAGGCAAAAGCAGATGCCCTTATACTCTTTATATACATAGCAAAGAGTACTTTTAAAGATCTTAGAAAGTGATGACCAGTGCAACTATGTATATTGAAGTAACAAATTCTGGATGTCAGCATGCATGGAGAAAGTAGTGTTGTGCTGCAGGATGGAGGTGGAGCAGGAACAAGCACAAAGCTTGATGTTCTTTAAGAAAAGATCGCAATACAGAGTCCTATGAAGTAAGAAGCACTTATCGTCTTTGCTGCCGTGTTAAGTAGAAAAAGCCATTTGGAATCAAGGGGTATGCTGTGTAGAGACGTGTCATGAAACACAGACGTGCTAGGAACTGGAGGTGTGGTTCAGTGTGGGGATGCTGCTTGTGGACTATGCTACATGCAGAGGTAATGCACAAGTCTGTGAAGATTCTGAGTGCACACACACACACGTATGATACAGAGACCTATTTCTGTGGAGTTTGATGAATAACAGGTGTGTATGTGTGGCTATAGAGAGGTGACATGCCACACCTGTTGAGTACAACTTGTCAAAATATATTTGAAACTCCAGTTGAGTCCTCAGCATGATTAAGCATTCTCCAGACCACAGAACCAGAAACCAGAAAGGTGGAGACCACAGTTCTCCAGTCTGTGAGATAGTTGCCACTGATTCAATAAGTACTTTGCTTCCTTAAATTTGTGAAATTTTGAAATGGTAAATTTTGAATGGAAAAATACCAACTGGTAGCATTATTTGCCTCTGTGTATAATAAAAATCAATGTACATTTGGCTTAAATAGCATTTGTCTTTGTCCTCTAGTCTTTATTTCTGTTTCATGATACCTCAGCTTGTAGTTCTAGTCTCTAGATATTTAATATGGTATATAAATAACTTGCTAGAGTAACTGGCAAAAGTCACTAGCAGCCTTTAAAAATAGAAATAACAACAAAACCAGCAAGTCTGTATACTGATAGTCCTAAAATGAATAGAGCTTTGAGTGCTTTTTTAATATTTAAAAAGCCATTTTGACGTATCTTATTAGGCTGACCCAGAACAGCTTATTTGTACAGATTCCTCATGAATGATTAATACATCTTGGGAAGAAATAAAAAATGAACTAAAATACACAAAGAACTTAGAGTTCTGCTTCTGCTGATATTCTTATAGGCTGAGATTATGATTTCCATATGACCATCATGTTCTACTGTCAACAGTTCCATTAAATTTAATAGATATTCCTGTGATGTACCATCTCGGTGGTTGTAAAACAGACCTAACCAGGGTATAAAAGGAGTTCTGACAGCTGTATCATTGGATGATATAAGTAACTAAGGGGCCTGAGTTTAAAAGTAAATGTGAGTTACATGCAGTACACTGGACATTATTATTTGCTGTGTTTGTCTATATTGCTTACATTAAAGACGTGCATAAAGTCACTATCTAAACCAATGTGTTAGGTACAAGAAGAGACAGTGTTCGCTTTAAGGAATTTGTAGTAAATATATTAAGTTAAAGAGGTAAAAAGATGCAGGAAAATAGTCAATTCACAAAAGAACAACTTAATTCTTTTTCATTTTTCCTTTAAATTTAACTAGGGAACATTGAGAGATATGACCTTACTGTCAGAGACTAGAGCAACTAATCTTTTATTTGGATTTTTGGTGGTTTGTTTTGTCATGCTAACAAGAAGAGAGGATTGCATATAATATATTTTCTCATAGAAAGCATTAACCAACATTTAATCTGTCACTCAACAAAAAGCTTCAAACAAATCAAAATCAAGTTGTCTTGATGGAATTGTGTATTGGATGAGATTTTCAAATGGCATTAGTTTTATTAAATAAGTTTAAATCTTATGCTTGTTATTCCTGAAGTCAGCTTCAGCTTCTCCTTAGCACCTTATCGATTCATCTTCAAAATGCTGAAAACTCCAAAAGCAGGCTGGAGAAAGTTCAACAGCAGGATGTTTTGTTTGTTGTTTGTGGGTTTTGTTTGTTTTGTTGGTTGGGGGATTTTTGTAGTTTTTTTGTTGATTTGCCTTTTTTTTTTTAAAAAAAAAAAAGACAGATGGACAGACACCAGTCAATTACTGAAGTAAATCAATAATTGCTTCACTGAAATACTTGGAGTGCATTCTATAAATAGCTGAAGCATTTAGCCCTTGATGTTTGAGTAGTTTTGAGTTTATTGTAGGAAAGTCTGGAGATCTTCAGCTAAATATGTAGAGGACAGGTTTTACTTTGTATCCCTGAAGACAAGTATAGCGAAATCAGGGCTTAAGTCCTGTGTATTGTTTGCAGTTTGTTTGTTTTTCAGAATTTACTGCATATTCATAGATTCATATTTCATGTATATTTTATAATAAATATATTTTTTATATTATATAGGTGTCTGAACAACTATATAAATATTCAGCAAGTTTTTTCATATGTACTTATAACAAAAACACATCACGCAGTCTACTTGTACAAAAAATGTTCAGCAGAGTTTTGCTTCTTTTGTGGTTGTCTACTGAGGAACAGAAACTGGTTGTGCTCTGTTTTGTGCATGTTCAGATGTTTACTATAAATATAATAGATCATAGCTATACTTTCCTTTTTCCCTCTCAGGAGTGCTATTCAGCAGCGTTAATATAATCTTTTTATAGGATACTAATGTGCCCACTAAACACTAATCACAGATCATGTATCATCTGTTTTCTGACTCCTTAGATTTCTGTCACCTGACTTAAGATTCTCTGCTAGTGTTAAAGGACGTGATAAAAAATGTAGAATTACTGTAAGGCATGTCTGTGCTTGTTTCAAATCATTTCTGGTAGACTGTTGGTATAAGTGATGTTTGTTACACCAGTTGTACTGATGCCAATCCTGCTGTGGAAATGAGATACTTCATTCCCAGAGGTGGCCTGTGAGTTATCAAGTAAACATAGAAAAGAACTTGCCATAGAGACTGAAAAATAAATGAGAATAACTTGTCTTTGATCACTTCAGTTTACCTAGTCATTTCAACATAAATAATTCCACATCTCAGGATACTCATAAGATGAAATAATATTAGGTAACTGCTTAAATTATAATTTATGAACCTAGGATTGATTGATAATAGGCATTTTTAGAACATACTAAAATATTAGAGCTGCATGGTTTCATTTACCAATACCTGGAAAAGAAAACAGAAGTTGCATGAAAAACTGAAAAATATAAAATCTGAAAAGTTCAATGTTGGAGAATGACAAGGACTTTTTGGATTTTTTTTTGATTGTTAATTCCTCAGTCCTTGTCTGCTGTTTCTATCACTGGCATCTTTCTTCAGGAAATTTAAACATTTCCTTAATTTTCAATCAGAAATTAAACCTGTAGCTTTTTTTTTTTTTTTTTTTAATTAAAAGTCATCATTCTTTATTTCTGAAATTATTCAGTGCTTTGTTTCTTGAACTTTGCACTAAAGCCCTCTCTCAGCTTCAGCAAATCATCTTTCCCATTTAATGAGAGGAAGAAATGTGACACCATCATCATATAAGCCTACTCAGTTAGCAGATGTAACTAAAAAGGATGCTTGCTGCCGTTGTACAAGGACAGGCAGAAAGTTTCTGGAGGCAGAAAACTGTTTTATTTCCTACTTGTCTCTGTGAGAAAATAAAGAAACCAGAAAACTATCAGAAAAGTGAAGATACCGCCCTGCACCCCCCAAAAAACAAACAAACAAACAAACAAAACCAAACAGCTTAAAACTTAGTACTTTTTATAATTTTCAGATGGTATTCTCTTGACTGTCTGCTGAACTTCATTGATCTTTACTACAATAGCTGTGTGCTATATGAAGGAAGAAGTTTGTTACTGTGTAAGATCTCTCAGGCTGGACCTCATGCAAGCGTCATTTAGCTAGTCTGCTCATGTGTCTACAGTTTCTTCAGGAAGTGGGGCAAGTACTGCTCTGTGGGCAAAAGAAACAACAACAATTAAATATAATATTAATAATAATAAAAGAACAAAATTAAGAGTATTATCACAGCCACTGATTTGTTTTTATTCTCTCAGCTGAGAAAAATTCAGATGAAGTGAAAGAGGAACTAGAAATTCTTCCTTTTTTTGTCTGATATCTTTACAGTATTGGAGTAAATACTTAAATTCAAGAGCTTCCCTCTAACCTACATAGTGGGGGATGATAGTGGTGCTTGACTTGTCATTCTTTTCCCCTTTTTCTGAGCTGAAACATGTACTGGATGATCTCTGGAAGACAGTAAAGTTAATCAATGCACTTTTCTGCAAGAATCTCTGAGCAGGCTGGCAGCAGAGCAGACCCAATAGTTCAATAAGCACAATCCCAAGAGACCTGGGAGTATGGACATAGTTGCAGGTGAGCTCTGATAGGACAGAGAAATAAAAACAAAATCTGAAAGGCCTTCCAGCTACTTACTTTATTTTTTTTTTTCTTCCTTCCAGAAAAAATATTTTGGAACTGATGCCTTCATTAACCCCTAGTTTACTTTATCAGGCACCAGTTACATCAGCTGGAATAACAAATATAATTCATGTCTTGCACTTGTAGTTACATTAAGAGAACTCTGAGCTTAAAATACTTTTGGACCAGGTGTTTATAGAGTAGATCTTTCTGTCTTTCTGGGTTTTAGAAGTCTTACATAACTACACATCACTGAGGAGCAATTACTTTCTTTTAATGACTGTATTTATAGATGGCTAAACTAAAATGTTATGTCTGAGGTCCTGAAGTTGCCATATGTAGTGAATACCAGCTAATTATTTTCAGTACTTTAAAAACAGACAGAAGAGATGCATTTTTCAAAATCTAGTACCACAGAAGCGTGCATTGACTTGACAACTGGTCTTTCGCATAACTTTCCAGATCTTACTGCATTATTTTTAAGGTGAAATTACAGAAAAATTAAAATAATGTAATTATTAGAATATGCTTGATTCACATTTCATTATTTCACTGTCATTGAAAAGGAAGCTTATGATTCAACATCTGGTATAAAAGAGGTCTTGCACCATGTGATAATATATATGTAGAGCAGGATCTATACCCAACATAGAACAGATTTTTCCATTGAGTTAAAAACTCACTGTTTTCAATCTGCCCAACTGGAAAGAGAAAATTTGCCACTTAGTAAAGTGTCTTTGAGATTACTGGTGTTCTGACTTGTGTATTTTGTGGTTATATATTGCTCTTTCAGTTGGTTAGATGTAAAAAATAGCAAAGGTGATGTAGCATGTAATTTTCTTAGGCATGTGTAATAATTGTCTCTATTTGACATAATGAAAACTGTGTGTTGCCAAGACTTCTGTAGTAGCAGGTAAGTTTGTTGTCAGTAAAACCAGTTTGAAATGCTCTTAGAATGGCTAGGGCAGTCATTTGTTAATGCTGTAAAGTGTCACCTGCTTACTCTCTTGTTATACTTAAAGATTATACTTATGGTAGTGTCAGTATGAGGAAATCCTCTTGTACTTACTAGTTGTTTTTACAAATAGCCTTGCAATTGTTTCTTCTACCTTGCAGAGCATTTCATTGCCTACAGCAGTGTTAGGTGTCTTTCCAAATAAAGGTGTTTCTGATAAAGACGTGTTCGACAGCTAAAAATGGGGCTTTCAAACAATGTGGTTGACATTTTGACAATATGATGTTTGCATTCTTGTATGTTTTGACGTTGTAACAGTGTTCCAATGGCTAAATATCTCTTTACCTGTTCCTGAAACTTGAACCATCCTGTAAGATCACTGTATGTAAACTTTAAGCTATATTTTTGGGTAACAAAATATGAGGGAAATTACTGTGGACCACAGCAAAGAGCATGAAAATAAGTCTGTCTCTCATCTCACTGGACATAACACTTCGACATAACACTTGGACATGCATATGACAAAAGAAGACAAATGGTGTTTTGAGATGGGAGGAATGCTTATTGCAGAGGAGTGCTATGTATCCAGAGCAACACATACTGCTGGGTTCTCCTTCTGCCAACTTGCGGCAACAAAATAACAACAAAATTTGGAAGTGCGCAAAATGAAATAGCACCTCTTGATCTCTGGCCTTAGAACAAGCTGCTGTTTCCCAAGTAGTGTTCATTCTCCATATCTTTCTGAAAAGTTCTGAAATTAGGGCCACAAACTTGTCCCACAATTTTAAAAATTCGGGCATGGAGTGAAAAAGACATTAGAGATGTAAATACCTTAATAAATAAACTACAGATACTTGAAACACTAAGCAGGTTTTCTCCCTGCTAAATTTACACTGAGGAAATAGAAGTAGTTAGTTGTGGAGTTGCCATGAATGGGCATGTAGGTCAGGCTACTCACTTCCAGGAAAAAAGAATGTATGCCAATCAGGAGTGATTTAGCATGGATAATTAAAAAAAAAATAAATAAATAAAATATATATATATATATAAATTGAAAATACTCAGACTGATATTAAGAAAGTATGCTTAAAATTGTTAGTTGACTTAGGCTACAGGCAAAAGAAATTTGTATATTGTCCATGCATATATATACATATTTTAGGTTTATATTAGCATTTATCCTAATTTTACTACGGAGATGAAATCGTAACAAGAGTTTCTCATATTTAAGAGATTAGGGACTGACAGATTGTTCTGCTTTTTATAGGTGAGAACTTAGCTTGGCTGTTTTCCTTTTGAGAGAGCGCAATTCTGAAAAAGGGGAGAGAAAAGAAGGTGAAAAAGTAGTGAAGAAAATAATCTGTGTGTAACAATGAAATGGAATGGAATTCATAACAGAAAAGGAAGGCTCAAGGTAAAACTTGGTAAAAATAGTGATGATGATCAGGTCAGTGTACAACAAGGAACACAGGAGGTATAAGACCTGCATTCCAAAAAATAATTTTAAGTAAATATAATAAAAAGATAAATGAGAGAACAGAAATTAAAGGAATATCCATGTAGCTGAGAGATTCTCTGAATATTCATGCTAATTAGGGTACATTCAAAAACTTAACAAACCAAGTTTGCAAGCAAACATTTAATCAAACTCTTGGCAAAAGTGATACAAATTTTTGCCAACTTTCATTTTTTACTGGCTTCTTCTCGTTTTTTTTTTGGTATTTTTTAGTTTCATTTCTGGAACCTGTACTTGCTACCATTCTGTTTCACTGTAAAAAAGTTATAGGTCTGTTAAAGGACAGTTTGCTGCCTTTCAGAGTGCATGTGTTGGTCTTTCTTCTCAAGGCAAAGCCCAGGAAGTTTATTCCAGCTGAAGTGGATATGCAGGAAAGGTCTTCTATAAACAGACTAACATCTGTACTGGTAAAATAACAGATGGCTCTTATCTGGCTCCTTTATATTTGTAGAGAGGATCTGACGGGAGAGAACATTCCTATTGGCAGTCTTTGATTTTAATACCTAGTGTAAACTGGTACAAAAGGGAACATGTATCTGTCTGTAGTGACTCTCTAACAAGTGGATGTGCATGAAACCTGCTTAACATCAAAACTGGGAAAAGATGGCAGAAAGAGTACAATCCCACATTCTGTTTCATATTTTTCTGCCTTTTTTTTTTAAGCATTGTAGTTGTGCTTATTTGTAATTGAGAAATGTTTTCCTTTTCCACCTACACACAATAGATGTTGGGTAACTTACAAGAATGTGTGTATTCTTTAATTATTAAATTATAAAGATCTATGTGATGTTATGTTTACTGTGAGGATACAAATATAGAGTTTCACAAGCATTAAGGAACTCACCACTCACAGCATTTTACATCTTCTTGTTTCTATTCAAAATGATATTTTTTTTATTTCTACTGTGACAGAATCTGTCTTGATTATTCTCTATCAGAAAGTAGTCTCCTGTCTGTGACCACAGCCAGAAAATCAGGTATAAAACTGGGACATAATTAGTCCTCAGAATACTATTGCTTGTTTTCTTATAATAAGGATACATAACCAGTAGTAACTAACCAGGTAATAAGAATATGTATAAGGTCATTAAAAATTATCAAACTTGTATCTGTTTTGGATGAAAGCCTTATCTAAAAAGGATATTTTAGCTTTTATACTTATTTTCAAGGAAATTTGACTTATTCTGAAGTGTGCTTGAGCACTTAGGCATACTTCGGTGTGTATTCCAAAAGCCTTTGTTTTCTTGGTTCTCGATAAACATCTATAAAATATAAACATGTATCAAAGCAAGAAAATATGACATAGTAGTTTTGTGCTATTCTATAAATACTTGACGTTATTTGGGACTTTGGATGTTTGGATGTTTTTTCTCTTGTTTTTCATTTCATCATTCTGCTTGATGGAAATCCTAAAAATCAAAAACTGTTTAGAGAAATGAAAATAGTTCATATATGGTGCAGATGTTATAGAGATACAATGACCATGCAGAAATTCAGACAGCTTCAAAAGATTTTAGTCCTTTCACGACATTCTGGTTGGAGTTCGGGGAGGGTAAATGTAGTTTGCAGAGGATGCTAATAATAATTGCCATATCAGAATGTATTGAAGTGAGGAGCAGAGGAGATTATATTAAACATGTAAATATGCTAAATCTGCTCACGCACTAGAATCTTCTATGAAGATGAAAGTGTAATCTGTCTCAGCTTTACAAATATTTATTACAAAATATTTGTAGCAAAACAAATCTATGTCTTGGTGTGGCCTTTAACTTATAATATATATATATATATATTTTAACTAAATTGTAATAGTGTGTTTAAAAATGTATTTTAAAAAGTAATTATCCAAACCATTCAATTCGGGGAACTTTTCTCAAGGTAATTGAATCATTCACTACAAAATACTTCATCTAACTCTGCCACTACAAAAATCTCCAAGTATTTCAGTCCCTTTAGGGTCCAGTGCAATTGGAAATTACTTATAGTACTGTAGCAGAATATGTAATTCAATGGCAAGTCATGACTTTGTGGGTTTTGGTTGGTTCTACATAAGGGAGTGTCTGAGACTCACAGGTCTTCTCAAAGGTGCTGCGATATTTGTCCACTTAGGAATACATAGATACACATTTGTCGCTGAGGTTGAAAATGAATCTTCAGGTTTTCATGCTGTCTTAGAGATATCACATAAAAAGGGTCTTGCTGGGATAAAGATAAGGGCATATCTCTGTGGGAAAATAATAGCTTCTATAACCTAGATCTGCTTTGTACTTACCATAAGGCATATCCCAATTTGTCCCTGCAAGTTGCATTTAATTTCTTTTTCATATTTTCAGTTGTATTTCCCTATGTTCCTCTCCCTTCATTGTTCCACTGTATTTTGTTCAAATGTATTTCTAGATGAACTAAAATTGAATTATTTTAATGGAATTTGAACTGGGCTATATCAGCAGAATTTATGAGTGCTGCAGTTAAGAAACTTGTTCAAAAGGAAAGAAGCTCCTCAGGCTGGGTTGAATTTGCTCATATGGGTCAAAGACTGGGTAGCTGGGGGATCAAGCAGAGACACACATGCATGTTTGATAAACTGGCCTGTATAAAATGATATCAAAAGTATTTGTCATGGAGGGGCTACTAGCTCTGGGTTATATTACAGGTTTTTATTACTCGTTTTCAAAAAACCATCAGCTCACTTATACAGAACTTAACACACAGAAATATTTGGCAATTAGTGACTTGTAAGAGGTAAAACTGAATTAGAAAGAAGAGAAGTTTCTAAAATGCACTTTTCCACATTTTGCTTAAAAATATACTGGACTAAAAATAAGCCTAATTATTAATCAACCTATTACCATGTCTCTCATTCCTGTACGGAGTTACTGGAAAAAGTATGAAGTCTGGCCTGCTACGTAGAAGCTACAGGAAAAACACGTTTACCAAAAAGATGAATATGTCTTAAGAGGCAGCAGTGATGTTGTCAGGAGAAATAATTATTTGAAATAATTATTTGAAATAACTACAGCTGTGAATTCTTAGGAAGCTATATCAAATGTTGGAAGATCACTGATAGGAAAAATTCCCCTGGAAAAGCTATAAGGATACAGACAAAAGCAATAGATGCTAGTGGTGTCATGGAGACACCCCGAGGTTAGTTTAAGGGACAACAGGGTCCAAAACAACTTTTATTAATGTGGTGAGAAATAGGGTTTTAGCACTCCAAAGTGACTTGAATACAGGTTTGGATATCAGTTGAGGAAATTATTAAGGGGCAACAACTAATACAACAGGAGGTCCACAGTGTGCATGCATGTGGCTTCACCAAAAACAATGCCAGAGCTGTCTCTGAGTCTGGGAAGAGTACATACTTGCCTGAACATGGTGTGGGATTATTTTAAAGACATACACAAACTCGTATTGTGTACGGAAAGTGTACACTCAAGATTCTGCGAGGATTAATTGATAATACACTTGCAATCCTGCGAGGAGAAATACACATGCAAATATGCACAGAATATTACACGTACTTATGTGGAAGCATGGGAGGAAAATACACTCATGATTATGCGAGGAAATAATTTATACATCTGCTCGTATTGAGCATGGAAAGTACACGTGCAAATGTGCACAAAAAGTAGATACACTCGCAATCCTGCAAGGATTAATTTTACTCACACACATGGCGGCAAGGCAAGTGGAGTCTCCGTCCCGGGGAGGGGAGTGGCTCCTGGCGGCTGCAGCTCGGCTCGTAACTCCGAGAGGATCACACAAGGGGCAGGCCTCGACGAGAATCCCAGTTTTATAGCCTGATCAGATCTGACTGTAGGCATTCCAGAAGCTTCTCTGCACCCCCACACTGGCTGTAGTGTTACGCTGAAGCTTCCAAACATCCTCCACACTGGCTGTGGGTGCCCAGCGACTCCTTGGTGCCTCTGCGCTCCCTTCTCCTCTCTCGTAATGACCCTGGCCAGCAGGCTCTGGGCTCAAACAAAAGTAGCTGTTAGACTCAAGCAGCAAAGAGAGAGGGAGATGTGTCTGTGCCTTCCATATTGAAGTAAAGGAGGGGGAAAGAGTGGGGTTTGTGTTCTGCCACAGGTGGGATTTGTGCTTAAGTTTCAAATCATCTTGAGGGAGCCCAATGGTAAAATTACAGAGGTCCATGAAGTGCTTGTATGCAGAAATTCGAGAGACACCTGTCAATGTTTTCCATAGGGGTTGGTCACAATGTGTTGCAAACAAAAGCAAGGGAGAGGCAATAATATAAACAGAAATCTGCTTGCATGCTTGAGTTATCTTCATTCTTTTGTATATCTCCCTGTAAGTTCTTGCACAAGCAAGGTTCACATCAGTCAGACACCTTCTGTTACTTCTACGAAGTAACAATGGTTACTCAGGACTATATGCTGTTCTTTCTGTTTCTGATCAATTTTTCTTTAAGCTGTATGTGTCAGGCTGCTGAATAATCTCCTGAGACTGCCTGTGATCTGTTGTGAGGACTCAGGTTTTAGTTCAGTGTGTAGATTTCAGTCTCCATATCCTGAGCCTGCTTGCCAAGCCACTAGAAAAAAAAAAAAAGGCAGGATTAATTTAAAATCTTTATTACATGAAGAATTAAAAAATCCATATAATGAGAAGATAAGCCTACAAATCTGTATAAAAATGCTTGCTTCTAAATGAGGTAGGAGGAATGATGGAGGATGTAGTATTTGTACGTCTGTCTCATAAGTAGGCTATACGACCATGACATTTGTTCTTGGTTTTACTGGAATCTTGCTGTATGACCTTGTGAAAGCTACTTCATGATTCTATGTCTCAGCTTCCCCATCTGTCAAATGATGCTGATAGAACACTGTGAGATGCTGTATTGAATAATGTCATAGGAATTAATAATTTGTAATTCAGCGAAAGTAAGAGGCTTATAAACTCTGAAAGTAAATGCCATGCTGAAATAGTGTACGTGTGTGTGACAACAGTCCTACACATTAAGACAGATAATGTGTAGATTGTGCCATTACACATATATAAGAGAACAAAATCCTATTTTATAACTTCAGCTACACATTTTCAGATGACTTGAAATTTTAGATTTTTAAAGCTGTGCTTACTGAAAGATTTTCTAGCTAAAATATTGAAATTTCTGTTGATAACTACCCAGACTGATGATGATGCACTTTTGCTTATCACTTTCTCTTTTTTATTATTATTTTTTTTTATTAATTAAATATGCTATGGTTTGAAATTTATGGAACATTTTTTATCTATTTTGAGATGGCTGTTTGGCTACACAGAAACTTCAAAAATATTAACATAGTGTATCTTTTCTCAAATTATAATTTTCTGATATTTTTGTTCCAGAGGGAAAACTTAAAGTAGGAACAGAATCCACTTTATGTCATAACATTGTTCAAGTTCTGGACCATTCCTCTTTTCTTAGTTCAGGCTGATTTGGAAACATTAAATATTTGATTTATATCAATGATTCTGGGGCAGATTTTTGCCACCATTACACTGTGAAACACCTTCCTGGAAAAGATGTGTTGAATTCAGTCAAGTTACTCATGGACTCTGGAACTGCCAGAGATTTCTCTTTTACTTTGAATATGAGCTGGAGCAGGAATTTCTCATATATTCTGTTTAGATGCTGGAAAATATTTCCTGACACCAGTATTTCTTGATGCGGGTCTTTTTTTATTATCTTTATTCTACTTCCTCCAATATTTCCGTAATTTAGTATTCAGTATTAGTATTTAGTATTTTTAGTGAAGTTCTGGGGACCTGGACTTTTATGAACATGTTAATTCAATTTTAATATCCTATATTTTTTTATTCTTTGTGTGTAGTTATAGTAACAACTGCATAGGTCGGTGATGATTTAAATGTTCCACACTTAAAGTCCTGAATTCTAGTTCTTATATATGCGTTAAATTTTCTTTTAAAATAATATATTATGAGTTTACATTTCCCCTGAAAATATCTTATATAATATTATCAGTAATTCCTTGTTGAAATAATTGCTGCCAACATTTTGCCATTGAACTTGTGCATTCTGTTATCTTTTGACAAAAAAAAAAAAAAATAAATTGTTTCTCTTTGCTGAAAGTCACTGACATGAAAATTAACATTACAAAGTTTGTGCATTACCTTATTTTCCTTAATTAAAGACTTTTTAAGTAGCCTATTTGTGAATCTGGAATATAAGATGACAACTGACTATATTTTGCTGAGATATTTCCATTCATTACCAAAATAGTAACAAGAGAAGTCTTTTTCTAACACAATTAGTAGATTAGAGCCATGCACACTGTCAGATAAAAGGTAGTCTTTCATATATTCTATCTGGTTCAAAAGAGTAACCTTCTTTAAAAACAAGTCAAATGCATATTTTATGGTGTTTTGTTTCTGCTAATTTGCTGTAGTCATAGGAGCTCAAACAGCCTTACTGGTTATTAGCTTTCTGAAGCTATTTAGAAGTTAGTATTTTTCCTTGTGAGAGAAAAATAATTACTGTATGCATTAGCATAAAATTATTTAGAGATGGTAAGAGTAGAAAAACATAAAAAAGAGATAATTAGTTAATTGTGAACCTGTAGTGTTTCTCAGTGCTCAAAGGGTAAGATCACAAGCTTGAAAACAAATACTATTGTGATTTTCAAGTCTGTCCCAAGTAACATGCTTGTATCCTAGTTAGAATATTACAGCCTGGATTGGTGGGCAATCATATGAGTGGGGAAAAAAAATGAATGACAGTTGTTTGGTTTTGGTTTTTGTTTGTTTTGTTTTTTGTTTGTTCTCAAGGTGGACTTGGAAGCAGTTGTTTTGATCTGGAAAAAAAAAAAAAGTTGGTGGTTGGAAATCACATCTTTAGATCCTAATTGAGTTTTGTTTTTTCCCAAAATGTTGTTGAATGTTGTGTTTTAGGTGAATGGATAATGGGTCTAGCATGTTATGTAGACTTTAGTTGTATATTTTCCTATAAATACATCAAGATTATATATTTTCTTTAATTTCATATGAAACTCATTATAAAGTGACTCAGTGTTGTCAGTACAGGTTATTAACATAAATAACAAGAATCCCCTATGTAAATAAGCATAGATACATTGGATCTGGTACAGATTCAAGTAGTTCAGGATCTCAGTGGTCATTGAAACGTTCCTGGAAAAGGGTGTAAAAACAGGACAAACACATATTTCCTTAGAATACTCTTCCAGGCTGCAGTATCTTGTACCTTGAAGCTTGTGGGTTTTGTTATTGCTGTTGTGGGGAGCTTGGGGTTCTTTTCGTTTGGTTTTGTTTTGCTTGTTTGTTTGTTTTATTTTTCTTACATTTTTAATAGTAGGTATATTTAACAGTGGGTATATTCTTTTTCCCTTTTTCCCCTGATAGATTCATATCTAGCCAAATCAGATCCACTAGGTGAAACCCACTGGAAAGAAGGTTGGGAGGAAAACTGTTTCTCTGGACTGCAACCATGGCTTGGAGTTTTTAAGTTGCACTAGGAGTGTATGTATGCATGGACATTCGCATTTTTTTAATACATGGCGCCATTATTTTTAGTGTATTTCCTGCCTTGTGTTATTAAGTGCACAACTCCACCAGTTCTGATAAGTTTCATGGGTTATATTCACTTGTCTGTGTGTGTTTGGTTTGGGTTTTTTAAATTGTATTAATAGCACTGTGTGTGTCTCTTACCAATGACAAAAGCAAAGTCAAGATTTTAAATTGTCCTGCTACACTGTTACTATTCTTAGAGTTGCCATTGCTGGCAGGTACAAACCCAGCATACCTGGTGCCTCCTGCGGGTCTGGCCGTCTCCATGCACAGCGGCTGTGCTCTGCCAGGCCAACAGAATCACCTGGGACACTCATACACTGGTGGTCATTTTCCATGTCTTTGGGATGTCCAGCGATGTGCCAACAGAAGCCTGGAAAGGAACTCTTCTCATTGTCAAAAGGAGTAGGGCATATCTGATGATATGGAGGAATGAAAAATAGATTTAAAAATTTTTGAAATGTTATGCTTTCTACTTTAATGGATATAAAATGTTTAAAGTATCTGTTAATGTGTTTCCATAAAGAATCATACTTCTAAGTATGTTGTTTCCCAACCACAACTAAAAAGTGAAAGAAAACTTCTTTGCATCCTGAAATCATCTCCTCGGATGATTTCAGACACAATGTAGTCTTTCCTATATCTTAATTGGATACATCAATGCTCTATAAAATGCAAATAGAAGCTTTTACACTCTATCTATCAGTCTGAAAATTCAAAAGTTCAAGAAGCACTGTAAGTACCCTATGAAATATCCTATAATTTAAGAAAACCTTTATGCTTCCTAAATTAATTTCCACCTCTATTTCTCAATATCTTAATGGAAAATTATTAGCTTGTGCACTTTCTGATTGCTGTCATGATCAAAAAAGAGAGGAGTGTCTTTTTTTTAAGTCTCTTTGAAGAATAATTAAAGCAAATGAAAGATGGAGCAATTGGATAACATCAAAAGAATTATAATTTGATGCTGACCTTTCTCTTTGTTACTGGACTATTTCCTGTTCAGGCTTGTGTGTTCTCAAATGTAGTTTGGATGGATGTATCCAAACTACAGACATGGGTCTAGATGCACAATGACTCCCATGCAAGTTCAAAATCAAATGTCTTGACAATTTGGAAGTTAGTGTTAACCTGATAAGCAAAATGCAGATTCAGAGTTTCACGATGCCCCTAATTGTTGGCCTGGAGATGAATTTCTTTAATATACTGCATAGCTGTAATATGAAAAACCATCACAAGCTTGTTTTATATTACAGAATTATTACATACAATGTATGGTTAACAGTAATTACAGGTGTGTGTATTTACTGCAGAAAAATGTTTTACTGGATGTTTTAATGAAAGTAACATCTGTTTGGAAAGCTCATCTGTGGCAGACGGTTAGATGTTTCAGTTTGAATCTACAAAGACAGGAGACCATGATTATCTTTGCCATGGAACAATTGTTGGTTAAAAGATGTTTCTGATATTAGAATATAATGAATAGTCAGAGTAAGCCCAGACACACTCCTGTAACTGTGTTGCCCTAGCTGGTATGTGGTACTATTAAACAGACTGTTTTTTTTTGGTTGCTTTACTACTCATGCTGACCAGAAATGTAATGGGACATAAATGCAGAGTTGCTTAGCAACGAGTAAAATACCACATTTCCTTTCAATGTTGTTATTTTTTTTTCATGATAGATCTCTTGTGATGTTATGTATGAAAGCCAATATCGGATATTTTTAAAATCAACAAGGGCAAAGGGATCCATAACTGTTTAGAACAGAGCTATCCATGACATAGATGTATCAAATGCTTAAAGAATTTTTATTTATTTATTTATTTTACAAGTTAGTAGGCAATTTACTCTCTTGCTTCCCCCAGTTTTCTTAGAAAATAATGGCATGTAAAACTGCTTTCATCTCCTGCATTCTGTAATGACCTTGTGGTACTGATATGCTAATGTATTCAAATGAGACATTATGTTTCAAAACCCACTAGCAGAGATTAAAAAATGCCAATATACTAAAAATAGAAATAATTTTGGAAGGGGGATATAAATTTAAGTGTATTCACTAATAGAGCAGTTAGGTTCTGAAAATAAATGTTTTGTCAAAGACCAGGAACAATATGAGAAAGTTGGTGCAACAATTGGTTAAGCGATAGCTGCACTGATTTATTCAGTTGAGGAGTGTTGGATAAACTTCTTTGTTAGGGTAAAAAGCCTGGGTCACAAGAAATGCTCAGCCACACACCCTGAGCATTGCTGGAAATGGAAGGCCATCATCAACAGCATAGATGGGCAGAGTCATAGAAGTACATTTTTGCCTCCAAAGGCACAACTATCCATATGTCTGCATCACTCTCCCTATGCATCACAGTCTCCTTTCAGCTGTTGTCATGGCATATGCATCTGCCACAACAAACCTACAACCTTTCTGAGCAGCAGCACAGGATGCAGAAATACTTGCCCAGATTTTGTGTCCCCCAGGCTAGTTTTGTGGCAGTTCCCAAGTGGCTCGGCCTGCAAGTCTTTACAAATAGTAGTAGTGAATTGTCTCAGAATAAATACCTTATGTGCCAGAACTGACTGAATGTCTTAATATTGTTTGTTTGTTAAATATTATGGTGAGATCCGATTTCTTTTGGGGCCAAAGGCTGGATAACTTTCCTAGATCAGAATAAGGTATGCACCAATAAGTAATGGGACTAATGTCGTGATCCTGAATATTTTGTAATTAATATTTCCTGATGTAGGCATTGGAAAGAAAGTTCACAGGAGTTCCGGTTAAGGGTGGGGAGAAAAAAGATGTAAACATAACAACTTCTGTCTTTTCAATCATTGATCTTGACACAAGTCCAGATTATTTTCAGATCAGGCAGTTCTTGTATTGATTATTATAGGTTAACAAATGGAATTAAACTTGCAATTTGCTAATATATTGCCATGCAAGAAAATACCACTAGTGGCTAAAGGTAAGTACTAGTAGGTCAACAGCAGTGTTTGAAAGAAAAACTTACTAGCATTTATATATAATTTGCCTTTCAAATTACGTCACTCTCTCTAAATCAGCCCATTCATGAGACAGTGTGGAGATCAAAGATTTTTTTTTCTAAAGGATAGATCTGAATTTTTCTTTGGACTTTGAATTACTACAAATGTTGAGGTTCTTGACTGTTTGTCATGCAAGCCTTCATCATTTACACTCTGCACGTAAGATGAAATCAAACCATACTTTGAGATAGCTGCAGGGTGGATAAATGATGAATATTTGAAGAACAACATTTTGAAGCAGCTTGTTTACATGTTTCTTTCAGACTTTGAATTTAATACAACTCAACAGAATCAATTATCTTTGTTCATTCTTTAGCTATTTTAATCTATTACGGATAAACCAAATCGAACTACCTTTCACCATCACTGAATTTTTGGGATTATCTGCATCAATTAGTTAAAAACTTTCCTTGATTTCTTTATAAATAGTAATTAGCTAGTGCCCCAGCTTCCATCATAAAAACAGTATCTTAGGGCAGAAAGAGTTTCCGTTGTTCTACAAAATATATTAATCTTTAGTCTCCTGAGGAAAACTTTACTGTACAGGAAGTAACTGTGTATTCCTTCAAAAAGCTCCACCCTCCTCCTGGTGTCAACATGTTTCTTGTATTTTGTCATCTACCAGAAAGCATTTGGATCAGTCATATTGACATGTCTAGAGCTAAAATATTTGGCTATAGCTGAGAAGCATCATTATTTGGATCTGGCTTTTGTTAGATAGTATTTTTTTTTCTAGTTCTTGTTGCATAAACACCAGATGACTCAATACAGAGGCAACAGAAGTAGTTGAAACATTCTGAACATTCTTTTTAATTGCCTCTTTATTTTGACAAGAAAATAAGAAAAAATGTTTATTAAGTTTTCTTGCCTGTTGAAATCTGTGTTAGCTTTATACTTTCTATGTGACAAACAGGAGTCAAATTTCACAAAGTATGTAATAAGAAAACATGTTTAATACTTGGATGGCATTAGTGTGGCTTTTCTAGACTCTACTTTCAGTAATTTGAAAATTAATTTCTTAGTAGTCAGAACACTGTGTATAAACCCTCTTCTCACATTTCTTTGAAGATAGAAATATACCATACAGTTTTCTTGTAACAGAGGTTCAGGCTGGGAAATTTTATGTATGAATTAATATTCACTAGATATATTTGAAGAGTGATAACTAATTAAGTTACCCATGCAGGATTGTTTTTATACATTCACTAATTAATAATACTGCACTGAATTTCAGTTTCATCCCTTGTTTGACATAATTGGAGACACTGCAGAGTCTTCTGTGGCTCTTTTTTTCTTAAACATCAAGCTGAATGTTATGATGTTTTATACCAGTGCAATTGTTTCTGTGTTAGTCTGTCAGTAAACATAAAATAGTGCTCTCCCCAGTTCTGCCTCCCCTGGAGTTCACCCATCTGATTTATTTATAGGCAGAAATTCCATCTTCTCTTAGGTTTTATGTTACTATACAAAGCAGGTCAAACTCTCCTGTTCTCTGTTATGCTCCTGCACCTGCACTTCCTTACTGGGAAGAGTATGGAACACTGAAGGTATGTGCAGGTCATTGGCACCTTTTGCTTTTACATGTCTGAATTCCTGTCTCTTAAGCATATCTTGTATTTTATGCAATATTACAGATGCATTTTGACTGATGTTGTAGATTTTTATGTCTCCTCTTTTTAAACTTGTATTGTTTTGATTCTTTACCAATTAGCACATGTGAGCTTTTCCTCCCCCATCATACTCAAACAATGAGCTTCTCACTTAATAGCAGAATTTAGTCCTTGCCCTTCACATGATTATATTAATCCCATTCTTGTTTTGTCTCTTCTAAAGGCCAATCAGGCTTTCCTTGTAAAATCCTAATCCACCTTTGTTCTTAAAATGTCACATAATTTCATGTCAGCAATGACTGTCATTAATGTATTCCTCCTTTGTGTTAGTTAGCATGACTAATAATTGTGTGCAATCATACAAAAATCATTATTAAAATTCAGATTCGTAAAAACTGTCTCGTAATCAGTTACCTTTTGAAAGAAAGAGGGAGAGGGTGCTAATCTCATGTCTGTTTTCTAGAATTTATGAAGCATTTGTTGCATCTTTCTTTCACATCCATATCTTTCATGGGAATAATGGTTTCCATTTAGTTTAAAATATTGCTGTAATGCTTGTATTTTTTTCTTAGTGTTCTTAAATACAACTATTCCAACTGTTGTTTTTTGTTTGTTTGTTTGTTTGTTTTAGATGTGCCTAAACTATATCACATAAACATATCACGGAGGGTGAAAAGTCGGAGTGTATTCACATGCTTCCATTCCTTAGCTGCTCACCATGCTCAGGAACAGCATCTAAAATGAAACAAGATTACTCCTTTTTTCTTTTTCTTCCCCCTCCCTCTCTCCTTTTTTGAGGTGAAGGTGTTGTTTGTTGTTTTCTGTTTGCTGAAATCTATGGCTGAAAGAAGCCAAACCCAACCCTACTGAAGTAGGTCAAACTGAACAAGCTTTAAACTAAGCCGTGTGCAGATAATCATGACTGTAGCATCTTAAATGAGCTTCCTATTTTTTTTTTTTTAACCTTCAGCCTGTGTTTCACAGTTTTGGTTTTAAACTCCTGCATTTTTAAATCAAGAACTAAGACATCTTGTACAGAGAGATTTAAAGCTGCGTATGGTAAAAATACTAGAAAAAATACTAGAATTATTGATGTCAGCACTTGACAGGCAACAGAGCACCAAGAAGTCTCTAATGCTGTGGGGGTAACAACCCAGACAGACCTGGGAGGAAATTTGGCCAAACAGTATTAATTCTATTTTTCTATTTTAAACACCTCACTGCTTGAATTCATTCTGATGAAGTGACGACAGTTTATTCACCTAAGGATCCTGGGTAAAAAGCATGGGTAAGCAGAGGTAAACCACCTTCATTTCAACATTTGATCTTAAATCAACTCTTGACTATGGAACAGCAAGGTCAAGTTTATAAGTATAATTTTGTAGGTGAAATTATGCCAGACAGCTATGGTAGCAGGACTAATAAACACTGACTTCTTGAGAAAGAGGAATCCTCTTGTTTGTGGGAAGGGGAGCAGTTGCCCTTGTTGAGGTTGCAATTGCAAAGTTGTTTTTTGTCATCTTTTAAAGAGGGATTTTACTGCCTTAAATTCTTGTGATGTCTGCTGAAAAAGACCTTTTATAAATTAGTCTAGAGAGCAGAGACCCTGCTTATCAAGGAATAATAATTTTGCTATGATCCACGTGGAAGTACATGGCGATGCACCTTTTGATCCATTATGGTCTTATGATATATTAATGGAAAAAAATATAAAACTTTTGCTACAGGGAGCTGCCATACTTTTAATGTCTTTCAGGTATTTTCTTCCATAGTGACATGAGGAATGAGGCATATTAGCCTGTTAATATTTCCAGGAGCATATGTACTAAGCGGGTGGCTATGCTGTTACTCTTTTTGGTGTATTGTACAAAAATACAACATATAGCTGTGCTAAATC
Organism: Columba livia; assembly: GCF_036013475.1. Taxonomy (NCBI): domain Eukaryota; kingdom Metazoa; phylum Chordata; class Aves; order Columbiformes; family Columbidae; genus Columba; species Columba livia. The sequence continues at coordinate 26,973,800 of NC_088607.1, read as the reverse complement.
AGATAGGAGGTCACTTTCCTCATATCAGTACCTTGTTTTTGCAGAGTTAGAATTGAAACCTGCTTTTTCACCTGCTTCAGTCTCACACAAGAAAACACCATTGTTAAAACTGTAAAAACCTTACTAACAAGAAGAATCCTCATTCTCTTCAGCTGTCCCAGCAACCCCACTACAAGCATGTCAAACAAGTGGTAATGAGGTCAGAGCATACACTTGTAAATACTACCCAAGCAGCAGTAGCCAAATTTGTCTTTTTTTGGGGGGGTGTGCCTTTCTAATATTGATGTTCTATAGAATTGAAGAAAATGTTGTTTGTTTGTTTGTTTTTTCTCAAACTATCCATAGAAATGAAACTTCTGGAAAAAATATGTTTCTACCAATGGGTTATGCTCCTTTGAAACTGAAATAATTTATATGTGTGGCACATACTGGATGAGAAGTTCCACTGTGAATATTGTGGGGAAAGGGAGGTAAAGGGCCATAGCCTTTCTGTTAGCACATCTCGATGTTGTGCATCTATATACAGTGATGTCATATACTGGTGACTGATCTCCAGTATTTATGTTGCAGATTAATATCTCCTTGAAAATCAAGTTATTTAGTGCTAGGAATTTAGCTGAAAAAAACCTGTTCTGATCAAAGAGGATGAAAAAATGGCAATTTTAAAATTTTTGACTTAAATGAAAATGAGTGAATAAACTCATCTGTTGAGTAACACATTTTTATTAAATATTTTCTCTGTATAGATGGAGTAGTTTTCTACTTACAAATAAATATAACATCATAATGCAGGGTGTTTGTGCATATGTGATGACAGCAGCCATTTTGTATCTAGGTAGAATTGCAGTCTGCACAAATAACTTTGCTCATGGTGTTTGTATGAACAGCTTATATTACCCAAAGAGCAATTGCATGCATGCAGTTCACGAAGTGAGCTCCAAATCCCATGAGTTTCCCTAAGAGAATAGGCCTGTTAATTCAAGCGGTTTGATTACATGCCAGGAACTTTGGAGTGAAATCCTGTGTCTGTGAAAATCCAGTGGGAATCTTGCTATTAACCTCAGTAGATGCAGGATCAGGCAGTACATTCCTATGTGACTCTGGTGCCACATTTTGCTCCTATAGGCAATATATAGGGATGTTTTTTTCATCCATTCTCTCAAAATGTACCAGAAATAGGGTTAATAAGCGTGACAGTGTTGCTTAACAGAGTATTACATTAAAAATAAGTAAAAATTGCCATTGAATCTGTTCTAGTGATGACAGTACAGGAACAAAATAACCAAATTTTCTTCTATCTACTATATTCTGATTTTTATAGATATATTATTAAAATCTTCTATATGGCCATCTGGATTGCAAAGGTCTCAGTAGTATTTGGGTTTTCTACTTTTCATAATGAATAAGTAAAAATAATTCTCTGTATCTGTTACAGTCCCTCTGTAACATGCAGAGGAACTAAGCGTTCCATATTTTCATATGTTTGCTCTGCAAATGTTTATGTGAATGTGACTAATTAAATAATGTCTGCTACATTTCCTCTGCAGTGTCTCTGGCATATTGAAAGTTGTGTAGAGTGCCAGAGAAACACTGTGCTATACAGTATAATTGTAGAAAAGTATCATTGACTCTGTCAAGACTGTAAAATATTTACTTAACTTGTAAAACTTTGAGTGTTAAAAATATGAAATACAGCTCTAAAAAAAAAAAAAAAAAAAAAAAGGAGAAAAATCTTAAATCTGACAAAAACATATCTGAAAATAATTTAAAATATGTTTGTTGGGAAGAGGGGAGTGGAAATTAATTTCTTCTAAATACTGTACACTATTGTCGAGGGTTAAGATTGCGGGGTGACAATAAAACCCTGGCAGATGTATTGTTAACCCCTTCTCCCCCCCCCACTTCCCCCTTTTTGCCCCTCCCTCTCCCCCCCTTTCCACTAAGGAGAGGCAATTGGGAGGAAAAGAAGGGCAGAGAGAAGAGAGTTGGAAAAAATTAAAGACGTTTTACTAATGCTACTAATAAGAATAGAGAAAATAATACAAAATATACAAAACCAATCTTGAAAGTCTCAGCAACTGCAGAGCCGGCACCTGAAGTCCTGGATTAGACCCTGCAGCCAACCGGAGCTGGATTCAGTCTCTCACTAGGCCTCAGTTTGCAGGGACGACTAGCAAGGTCCTCTCCTAATGTCGGCCATAAGAAAAAAAGGGAAAAGGGACGAGATCCTCGTGATCTCCCACTTTTATATGAAGTATTCACGTGAATGGGATGTTATACACAGTTGGTCAGTTTCTTGGTCACTTGCTTCTCGTCGCCCCTCTTGCGAGATGTCCATCCGTGCTTATCAATAAGTTTGCATTCCATTGCTAGGTTTACCAAAACATGTGTCTGGTTCTCCAGGAAAATGCAGTTAATATGAAGGCTTTAGCTGACAGGCAAATTCACTAAAAGAGAAACTTGTTTTTAGCAAAACCAGGACAACTATATAACAGATTGGCCTATTTTTTATTTAGATTAAGCTGACTTCAATAAGAATGCATTTTTGAGTAATACGAATAGATTTTGCATTTAAAGCAATTTACAGGTGATTTTTGCTTAACCAGGCAGAATGCATCACAGAATCACAGAACAGTTGGGGTTGGAAGGGACCTCTGGAGATCATCTAGTCCAACCCACCTGCTAAAGCAGCTTCACCTAGAGTAGATTGCACAGGAATGTGTCCAGGTGGGTCTTGAACATCTCCAGAGAAGGACACTCCACAACCTCCCTGGGCAGCTTGTTCTGGTAAAGAAATTTCTCCTCATATTCTGGTGGAACTTCCTGTGCTACAGCCTGTGCCCATTGCCCCTCATCTTGTCATTGGGCATCACTGAAAGGAATCTCATCCCATCCTTTTGACACTCACCCTTGAGATATTTCTAAACATTGATGAGATCCCTCTCAGCATTCTCTAGGCTGAACAGACCCCGCTGTCTGTCAGCCGTTCCTCTTAAGAAAGGTGCTTCAGTCTCCTCGTCATCTTTGTAGCCTGCCACTGAACTCTCTCCAGTAATTTCTTGTCTATCTTGAACTGAAGCACCCAGAACTGGATGCAGTACTCCAGATGTGGCCTCACTAGGGGAGATCAGAGAAGGAGGAGAACCTACCTTGACCTGCTACCCAGGCTTTTTGTTGTTGTTGTTTTTAGTTTTTATTTCTCTCTTCTCCTTGAAGTCTATATTTGTTTCCACATACACAAAACTTCATAGACATATTGCTTACTGAGTCAAAGCTGAAATCATGATGTGATATTCCAGGCATTTTCTCTACTAAACACTTTCCAAACTGTGGCTTTGCTGTTTGCTGAACCAATTTTGCAGGCTCAATGAGTATACAAAAGCCAGTTATAAAGAAATCTTTACCAACTCCTGTGCAATGTCATTTAAACCTTTACTCCTTCCAGACTTGTTCATTATTTCCTTCTATGTATCATGAGAAAGAACTAAAAAGGAACTCTAGGTCAGACACAAAAATGACGTAATTTCCAAGTAGTTTTCATAACAAAGTACATCACTGTTTCAGATAATGACAGGCAAACTTTATATTTCACTTTGGTTAACTTTTGTTTTTTTTTTTTTACTGTCCTCTATTTTACTCAGCAATGTAAAATCACAGGACAGATGAAACCCTTTGCTAGTTCTGTCCATCTACAGGGAGAAGGAATCAACCCCGAATTTATATTCAGCTCAACCAAGGGCAAGGTGAGAAGTGAAAAGTACCGTGCTGCAAAGCAAGGCAAGCTATGGGCAGGTATAAGCCTGGAAGTAGAGAACCTCCTAAGCTGTTCTAAATTATGATTCTCAAATGATGGACCTTTGCACCAGCTAAGAATGTGATGAAGTGACACATGAACTTTTAAATCTCTTGGGATTTTTGTACAGAAGTGGAAGAAAGGAGGCTACACAATGATCAGGAGATTTCATTTTTTTTCAGAGGGTGTCTGCTCAGCTAATCCTGAGAGAATTGGCTGTAGCTATTAAAATTCAGCATTTACAGTGTGAACCTAGCTGAAGTAATTTAATTAGTGCAGATTTGTTTGGGAAACAAGCATCCTCTATAGATCATTGTATGAGTTGATATTGAATATGTGCTGCCTATCAACATTAATTTGGAGGAATTTACTTAATTTCCTATCAATAAACTGACCTTGTAACATTTTCATGAAAACTTTGTGTGGTGAAGTCGAATTTGTCCATAAATAGGACAGAAATAAACAATTTTTTTAAAAAGTTTTAAAATTTTGTCAGAAATTTTAGATATGTTAGTAGACTTCATTGTTCCCTAGATACCAGAATCCTTCATATTAACTAATTCCAGGTATTCTGTCTTTTTGTTCAGTCTTTGATGGACACTTATTTAGCAAGTACTGTAACCATTTCTCTTTTGCCTGTTACTGACCAGTTCAGGGATTCCCTCTCAAGGGCTTATACAGAATGTAGAAAGTGTTCTGGGTAAGAAGTTCTCCATTACACCTCTTTTATGTCATCTCCCATGTCACCTGCTACAGTGTAGTAAACTGACATTTCCAGAGGAAATAAAAGTGAATTCACTGAGAAGCTCGGGTGAGAACACAGCTACCTGGCTGAAAGGCTGATATTTCATAGACAAAGAAAAAAAATATGCCTTTCTTTAAAATGGGACTTCAAATTAGTTGTAATTCTGTTGTCAGCTTTGTGCTCAAGCACTGTTAGAGCAGAGTATTTTACAGACTTACTGTATTTCTGTTTAGGTTTTTGAAATAATTTCCATTCTCTGCCCAAGAGGGAGTTTTCCCATTGTATTTAGCAAGAAAAATGAATATTTTTATGGAGACAATGATTTGTATTCAGAGGCACCACAGGTTTTATGTGGAAAGGATTGTAGATAATATTCTGTGCGGGTGGGGGTTTCCTGCTACCTATGGCATCATTTGCAGGCTTCTGACTTTGTTGCTGTATACTTGTTACACTTCTATGTCTATTCAATAAGCTGTCCTGTTGCCACTAAACAGAAGTTTTAAGTGTTTGTTCTCGGTTCTTAACCATTCCTATGCTGAAGTGCCAGGTGCTGTAGAGTTGAAACAAGCCTCATCTGCTGCTTCTTGCCACACGTGGAGCCAAAACATGCCACTGTGAATAGGGCCATCGGTTCTCACATTGCATGGCTGTGCAAAAGATGAATGGTTGAATGTTTCATAATGGCAAGAATGACACATTTCTCCTTTCTCTTGCTACTGCATCATTTAATTTCTTTTAATTTATTTTAGCAGAACAGAGAACAGACAGTTATTTGCATCTTTCAGTCATCTGATCTAGGAATTTTGTGATGGAAAGACTAGAAGAAAAAAACCTGTACTGTGATCCCTAGGTTTCTGAAGTAGTCTGTTTCAATTCTACAGCATTTTCTGTATTTTTATGGAAGACACGTATTAAAAGCAAATTGTGTTCTGTTGTTTTACTAGAACTCAAGAAATCACCTATTTTAGTGCAACCTTAAATTCAAATCACTCCATGTGTAGAAAGATTTTTTTCAATGGAGCTGTTGAACACAGGCTCACAGTATCGTGTTGTGCTTATTATTCTTTCCATGAGTGTTCCATTCTAGATTCAAACCAGAGGCTGACTTGCAGAAGAGAATGTATGTCAGAAAAGACAGGTAGATCCAGTGTAAAGAAGAGAAAGAGGGCATATGGAACAGTAGATTTCAGCCTTCATTTTAATTTGGAACTTAGTACATAAGTCCTATGGAATGTCAGAATAGTCTTTCACCCCATTGACATAAAATGTAGTTCAAGTTATTAAAATGAGGAACCTAACAAAAGATATCAAAACTAGTTGTAGGACAGAGCTGGTATCTGCTGTAGTTTTTGTCAGTAGATTTGAGCTGATTTCCCCCCCCTCCTCTGTGTTTTGTTTTGTGGGTTTTTTTGTTTGTTTGTTTGTGGTTTTTTGTTTGCTTGGGTTTTTTTGTTTGTGTTCATTTTTGTTTGTTTGTTTGAGGTTTTTGTGTGTGTGGTGGTGATGTTTTGTTTTGGGTTTGTTTGGTTTTGTTTTAAAACTTAAACTGTCCTTTGCTCAGGTCCAGAAACCAGTTCTCTTCGGAGAAAAAAAAAATCTGAAAAAAAGGAAGATGCCTCGTGTACATTATTTCTTAACTGGATTTTTATAAATGTCTTTTGAATTTTGTATCAGTTTTTATTTTCAATATTAGAACAGGACCCCTGCCAAAAAAATTATTTTTCTTTTCTAACTTACACAGTAATTCATAATTAGATTGGAAAAAGGATTTTTAAATTTACCAAAAAAACCCCACTGTTTTTGCTTCAGGGAATAAATAATTTCCCTGATATCACAGAGTAAATAATTCTTGTAGCTGTTACTCCTATGGTTTGGATATCAGACTTAACAAGTCAGTTCTTTTATTCATTATAATAAATCCTATAAATCCACAGAGTGATGAGGAAAAGTCTATCAAATAAAAAGGCTGGCAAGAATTAATGCAAAGATATTCTTTGTTCTCACAACACTGGACACATTTCCTCATTAAACGTATTGGTGAAGAAATAGCAACAGAACACATCTGCATACCCCAAATAGTTTAATTTTATTCACTGGATTTAATTGTTGTACCTGCAGACAGAACTTAATCTGCTGCATGGCATGTAAACTTTGCAGAGTGAGAAATTTGCTTTAAATTGCTTTGCTATTGAATCCAATTTTCATCCTCACTGAGGGAGAAAATACTTTTTGTTATGAATGGATGGTTATGTATTTTAACTACTTCACCTTTACCTCTAAGAACAGCCCTAATAAGGACTTCCTTATTTTCTACATAGTGCTCACAGCTATTTCTCAGATATCTCTGTCTACCAGGATTTTTTCTGAATTAGTGAGGATTGCTCTCAGTTTGGGGAATAGCACTTAACTATGGCAGCCCTTTTCATTTTCAAGCATGATTCTGCTATTGGCAATATCTCGTCTTAGAACTCAGTGAAATTCCACAAGGAATGTGATAAGGGCATCAGCTATATTTCTTTGGATACCTGTGTTCAATGAGTAGCTTTTTCTCTGTTTCACAGATAGGCTGGTGTGTGGGGAGTGATTTGCCAATGTTGAGGAAATTGCATTTGACCAGCACCGGAGCTAAGGAATAACACCGGGTTCCTTTGCCCCTTCTGAAAACTTCTCTCATTGTGCAGCAAATCGGCATTTAGCACTCTCATAGCTACGATAATGATCTTTATTAATAGGAGCCCTGAAGAAAAACCATTCTGTTGCACAGGAATTTCACAGTCTGTTAGAATCTACCGCCTTCTAAATTGTTGGAGATACCAGGGACAGGAAAATAAGCATGAGTAGGATGTATCCTTTGCCCAGTCAGTGGGGTTACTGTGGATGTTGATTTGATGATGAACAGAATGCAACTTGTAAAGTACAGGAAAATAATCTATAAGCATGCATGCTGTTAGGCTATCATGGGACAAATAGTTATTAAAAAGGGAAGCTTGTACTGAGTGTGGGTAGGATAAAGTTGTTTGTCTTTTAAGTTGTGTTTGATTTAGACTAGAGAGTGGACCTATTCCAAATTAAACCACTGGAGATTTTTTTTTTTTTTTTAATTGAGGGAGGAAGAGTATATATGAGAATATATGAATTACTTTTTTGTTTGGTTTTACAGCAAGAGTAATTCCTTGTTGGTGGTGCTTTGTCAATACTTCTAGACCCATGACAACTTTTCTCTTTCCATTTCCTCGTGTCTTGTCCTAGCCTGATGAACAGCTACACACACAAACACATATAAAACAATGAGTACTCCAGTGGGATTTTACTTACAGCTATGGTACCCATAATTGTACAGCATGTTCACTAGGAAGTGGTTACTGGGGATGTTTTTTAGAAAGTTTCAGGAAAGATAAAGCTAGAATCTATTTTACTGTGTTACAAAACAGTTTTGGGGATACATAGATCTGCCTTAGCTGTGCCCCATTGGGCCCAACCTAAGATATTCCTGTCTACAACATTTTTAAGGGTTGTATTCTTGCTGTAGCTAATTGCATATCACTGCATTATAATTTCAAGCTATTGTTTTAAACTCCTATTGCATCTTTAAAAGAAACAATGGCAAACAAAATGGCTGCACATCATCTTTTGCTGGTTTTACAGTTTCCTTTACTGCCAAGTGGAAAAGAGAGGGGCAAAGGAAGAAAATTGCATTAGACCAAAGGACTCAGCCAGGCAGTTTTGGAAACAACAGGCCTGATTAATCATGATGTTCCACTATTTTCGCCTTTGTATAACTGTAGCTTATTATTAAAACAATCAAAGAAAATAAAGGTGTGTGTCTGTCAAAGGCTCACAGACAAAATGAATATGCAGGTTCTAAAACTGTCTAGTACATTAACTGACACGCCGGTAACCTAGAGGATTTGTCATGCTTCATACAAAGAAATTTACATTGCAGCCAGAGCCTCATCACAGAATAGCAATAAACTCAAAAGCCCGTTTGCACCATGAAAGCCATCGGTTTAGAATTTGGAGAGATTTTTGGGACCAAAGTTGAGATAGGGTTACCAGGTTTAGAATTTCTCTCTGTTGTTTTGATAAGACCTGGATATGTAAAATTAAACCTCATTTTTCTGCGTTACAGTTTCAGACTTTTCCCAGTTCGAAACATAATTGTAGTACATTTTGATTTGATAGTTGTGGAAACAATCACTGTACTCCCACGCTGTCATTAGCAGTACTTTGCCCCTCTTCCCTTATGATACCTAGAGAATTGAATTTGTGTTGTTCTTTTTAGGTCTCCTGAGCTGAATCCATTTCATGCTGAAAACAGTAGAATTTGGAACAGCTCTTCCTGCTCTGATTATATTCAGGGGGGAATTTTTTTTCACATGAGAATTTTTTCTCTGCTAGAGTAGAGCTACTGCTGTGTATCTTCGGCTGTAACTATCCCCTTGATATGACTTCAGCCATCTGGGAAAGAATTGTTTAATTAAAGTATTAACTATACTTTAATACAGAGAAATGTAAGTGAATACATCTAAGAGAGAAATGTAGGGCACGCTTTCATGGTGGAAAAGAGATTTGGGGAAAAAGGCAGCTGAAAAAAATTCATTTGGGCAAAGGAATGCCTAATATTTTGGGACTGAGAGAAAAGATAAATAGGACTCTAAGGTGTAGAGAGAGGGGAGCATTGAACGCAATGTTCTAAATATAGCAAAGATGAGTTTGCTACTGGAAGAATGTTTGTAGTTCTGGCTATTCATTGATAACATGGATGATTGCAGAAAACATGTTTTAAGAAACACAAATATTTTTAAGATGAGGAATTAATAGGATTGGCATGTATCTTGCTCGTGGTCTAGAAATGCGTGCTTATGGACAGAAAACAGGTTTGATCTTAGAGAACTTATTAGTCTAGAAGCCAGAAAAACAACAAGACTCCATGATATCAACTTTAAAGTAGAAAAGAGGAAATATGGTGCATCACTTTAAAAGTGGGTAAACGCTGAAGCAAATTTCCAAGGGAAGAATGACATTTCTCATCATGTGAAATCTTTAAATGAGTTTGTTTTACGTATTATGTTCTAGATGAAGCTCTAGTTATCAGCCCTGGCAATTCTGGCATGTCTACTTCAGAACTTATAAGGAAAATTTAATGGCCAATTTAAAATAAAACCTTAGGAGATAGTGATCACTCTTAAGAAGCAAACTGATATCTTGCCTACTCTCCTGCAGCAGCAATTTTTACTAAATGTTTTAAACAACTTAATTGTTTGCATTTATTTTGTTGTCTGCTTGCACTTAACTGCATGCAAATACGGAGTAGTGAGCTTACATGCCATAACACACATGAAATGTAACCTAAGTCTCTATTTAGAGGACAAAAAAAAGATCATCTGAATTGATAGGTTAGTTTCTTTTGGGAATACTTCATAAAATAGACCTATCCAAACCCCAAGAAAATGAGATTGTGGTCAGCATTGAGATAATGTGGGGGAAATGAAAATAACTGTAGAAGCTATTTCTAATATCTCTAAGCAGCTTTAGTTTATTTAACACACATTTACTGTGACTACAACCAAAATAAAATAGCATACTTTGAACTGTGTTCACAGCTAACCCTCTCTGAAACTAGAGAATTTAATGTGATTATGAAAAAAAAATAACCAAGCAAACAAAAACATTCAGCTAAATCTCTTCTGCTGCTTCCCAGTGCATATAAGGTATTGCCTTTATCACATATTTTGCCTTCCCTTCAGAGTTTAATCCGCTTACATGGACATGTGAGGTTTTTGTGAGACTTTTCATCTGCACTTTCTATCAGAATAGCTGCTTTCCAAAAGTTATTGAAGACCTGTTTGTCAGACATGGGTTTGAGGAGTCTGTTTAGGTCTAACTGCTTAAAGATGGGACTACTCAGAAGGGTGGACCTTCTCTAAACCCAATATTTTTACAATATTATAATTTCACTAAAAGAAGGAACATCTCACTGTGTCCACGTGTTTCCTGCATTGTGCAAACCTCTGAAGAGTAACAAGGACAGCGTATTTGTTGTTTTAATATGTGTTTACCAGTCTCGAAATCTTTATACAATACAATGTAATGTATAATATTGTGTAATGAGTAATATTCTGGCATCTCATAGCTCTGCTTGGAGAACAGGAAGAACACGTAGAATTCTACGGAATTTTGATAGTTAAAATTCTTTGTTCATCCAAATTAGTTTACAACAGAGGAAGGATTTTCTAAATTGCACGGATTTCAAACTCAGGCAGAATTTAAGTGTCTAACTTCCTTTTACAGATCCGTGCATTTATCTCACTAAAATTGTCACTGAAGTGTTTGTTTGAAGTTTGGTGGTGTTTTTTTGGTTAAAATGTGTAAATCATCTGCCTCTATGTCATGAAGAATATCTGTCCACTGCAGGTTGTTCTCAAAGATTTTCTCAATTACCACAACTATTCATAAGAGACAAAAAATATAGAGAGGACCATAACAATTTATTGATAAATATGAGGATAAATGGAAAAGATATAATTTTATGTTACTTTTGCATTTCAAGGTGGAATAATATGTAGTTGGCAATCCACAGAAATGTACAACACTTTTCTTTGATGTCCTTCTGTTATAAAAATCTTTAGCACTACGTTTTAACATAATCTTTAGACTAATGCAAGCTGAACTCCACCATTTGTTTCCTTCTAATATTATAAAGGTTCTTAGTACTAAATATAATTTTGTTTGTGTCTTAGTGTTGAATTCTCAAAAACCATGTTTTTGAAACCCTATTTAGCTTTTGAATCGCGCAGGACATTCAAGGGTTATATAGGATTTCAGTTAAGCTTCATTTATGTTGTTATCCAAGAGGCTTCATGCTTATTTAAATGTTTTGCATTGATTTGCTGGGATTCATTTTCCTTTTTTCTCTGCCCCCCCCACTTCATTCAAGTGTGTTTTTTTTTCTCCCTCTGTGAGAAGGACTTATTTAAAAATGTCTCCCTATAGTTTTTATTATAGAATGAAAATAGCACAGCCTCAAGACAAAAATCTCAACTTATTTATGTTTCATCATGTGTGGGGGATTTTTGTTTGTTTGTTTTTTCACAGGGTAAATGATTGTTCTGTTTTAGGGCTTTAAAAATTTGATTTCTTAGTGCATAATGAAACAGTGTCATGTTGTAAATTAACTTATATTGTTGGATTTTGTTGATGTTCTCCTGTGATGTGAGCATGCATTATGCATTTGGATTTTATTCTGCCTGTGGTTATTGTTGTTTTGCATGTGATAATATGAAAGGATTAGCACATTTTCTTTCTTGAGTGTTTATTTCCCTGTATTGTAGACATGAAAAAGATGGTGGTGAAAGTGCATTTGTTTTAAGATTATTTGAGCTGGTAATGACAGCATGGATAACTTGAACAAATAAACATTAATTTAGCTTATAACTTCTGGGAGATTTGCAGTTAGGTGGTACAGTATTTACAGGCATTTCTCAGATTCTTCATAGAGTATTTTAATATGGAAAAGCTTATACTCATGTTTGTCTATTTTGTAAACTATAAGATTGCTGTTGCACTATGGCTGTGTAAAACTTAGTGAAAAACAAATTCTGTCACTCGGAACCCCATAATGCTAATATCACAGACTGAATGCTGATTACATAGTAATATTGTTTTTCAATGCCTATTTAAGAACTGTGTTATATACATTCACAGTAACAAATTCATTTTGGTAAGTAAAGATAAAATTTTATTTCTTTGTTATTGAACCTACAATAAATAAATTGTAATTTTATTATAATGATTACAGGAGTGCATTCTTTTAGAAACAGTGTGCAAACATTAATATTGCTGTGAATTTTGTTTCATTTTTCAGGTTAAAATACAGACCTATACAAATGCATGACTTAAGATAAGATTGTTATTTCTCTAGTGTGTCTCCAGCTTTTATTTTAGATGGTAAAGTAGCTTCCTGACATCTTTTTCATACTCACTGTCCAGTGGACTTATGTATTTACGAGATTTTTACTAAGCATTTTCACTAAATCTCCTGGGTCATTATTGTTAGAAATGGAGTTTAACCCAAATCGTGAGTCATAACATTCCTAGCATGTATTAGAACATGTGGCAAGTTGTAATTCAAGAAAAGCAGGAGCAATACAGGAATTGTTGGTGTATTCACAAAGCCATTCCTAAGACTAGTCTGGCTGTTGCTTGAATAATGGATGACTCAATCCATTTCTTGCCAGTGTCTGTATTAGAAAGATTATTTGTTGTCTTTAGCACAACACATAAAGTTTTTACGTTTCTTTCTTCATCATGCTGCCTTTTTGTTATATTTTTGTCTGCTGCTCAGAAATATTCCCATCAGTGCATGACCAGGTGTCAGTCATGCTCTGTCATATCTGATTTGTTTTATGCACTCTTTGGGGCTTTCTCTCTGAATTTCACAGCTCAGTTTGACATTCAGGGTTTCTTCCTGTGCTGATTATCTAGCGATAATGAATGCTGCTTGGATATGCATGTATTTTCACCTTAATATAAAAAAAAAAGTTTTGACATTCAAAAAATAACACATCAGTTGTAGTCTTCTAAAAATAAACAGATTAATCAAAGGTGCCTTGCCTTCGCACTGCTTCCTTCAAATTATGTTTATTTGAGAATCTTAGTTTCTAAGAAACTTATAATTACCTGTGTGATGATGTTACATCTTTATGGATTTTGATGATAACTTTTGGTATCGTTATGGTTTGATAAGGAGCTCAAAAAAATAAGATAAAGTATTTCAACTCGAAGAAAATAAATTGGTGAAAGAAAAAGTTTTTAATAGTTGTTAATAACTGATCTTTTTGGTAATCAGTTGCATATTACCATATGGAGCTTCAGATGAAAGAATAATTTTGCCATTTCTTTCAGTGGGGCCTCTTGCCAACTCCCACAGCAGACCCAAGGTGCAGGACATGCAGTGGCTGTGGCAGTCAGTGAAACAGCTTGTGGAAGCAAGGCTACATGAAGATAGGGAGAATATCATGCCTCAGCTGTCACTTTACAATATGGCAGGAGTGGCTGGGAACAAAGTTTCACTATCTTTTACAAGGATGAAAGTTGGACAAAAGCAGTGGAAAAGATAGAGGTTCCATCCTGGTGTGATGCAAAGGCTGGAGGACACAATGCAATGCTTTCAGAAGCAGTTACTCTCAATGTCATGAAAATGCCTCTTGAACATGCAGTAAAACTATCAGATTGAGGTTAAATACAGTTAACAACTGTGTCTTGTTCTGTTCTTATCTATTTTGAGACTAATTTTGATACTAATCCTTCTTAAGTATTCTTAAGTTTTGTCATTAAAAAAATTGATATGAAATAGCTGATCATAGGAAATACTCAAACATTCTTAGAGAGGAAATGCACAAGGTAATCTTTTCACCCTCTAAGGCAATTGGAAAGTCTTTGTGAATTGCGTTTCACCTCAAATACATCCTGCTTTCAAAGAGGACGGTGCCTATATCATGTAATATTTAGATCCATTCAGACTTTCCGTTAATGCATGAGAATATATCAATTCTTGTATCTATGTATATAATGTGATGAGGTAAGGAGAGATAAGCCACTTAAATTTAAGAATTTTAAAGGATCTGTGAATTCTAATTTATAGTGGAATAAGATAAAATAGACTCAGTCTGGACAGTCATGGAGTAGTTTCTGTTGCCTTAAGTAGGTGACTGTATTATCTAACTGAGGCGCCATTAAAGGACTGGACAGATTTTGGAAATTGTCACAGTGCTGCTATCTTCAGTGGCACTAACTCACTTATGTCAGCCAAGAATAAACTACAAAAGGAGGAAATTATTCAGGCATGTAAGGCATGTGTCTATATATAAGGCCTAATTTAATCTGTTATGACTCCAATTAAGTATTGGTTTTAAGATAAAATATGGAGACTTAGTAAAATAGGAATTAGATAGCTTTTGTTAAAAGCGCACTTAGCTGAAAAATGAGAACTAAACAAAAATAGAGCTGTAGCAAAGGTGATAATTTGGTATGTACACGGAAGGTATCGAATAGGCAGCAAATACACAGAATTTTGCAGGCAACAGCTACCATCAGTACTCAGAAGGGAGGTACAGCAGTCATGGCTGAACAGCTGGGAAAGCTTAGAAACACTCAGATCTGGAAGGAGACGGATATAAGGATTTCTCAGGTGTTCTATAAACAATAACATAATGCTTCTAGTCTATGCAAAATTATACAGGGTTTTTGGAATTTATTTCCTAACTGGAATTAAAAAAACGCTGACAGCTCAGTAAAGTGGGTAACTGGCAAAACGCTGAATGCTGGAGCTGAAGGTCCAAGTGATGGTTGAGTAAAGGGGGTTCTTGGTTGCTCAGTTCAGACTCAGATGTCTCTGAAGCCTCCCTTCAAGAAATTTCTTCCCTTTCCCTGGCTATTAACTGCCAAGTACTGCACTGATTCTGCACATTCAGATACAAAGGCAGAGTGGGAGAATTTATCCTGCTACCAGGAGTCACAAGCTTCCAGCCCCCTATCACAGGAGCTGTTACTACTGCTCATTCAAGTGCACTTCCCAACTGTTCCTCCTTTCTTGCATCATTGTTTTCTTGCGAGGTCTAAAACTATGTCGCTATCCCGTTCATCCCTCCCGATACTATGCTCCCGATACTGTAACTCTGTTGCTTCTTAAGTCAATTGGAGACTTTACCCTTAGGTGAGGTCACTGTCACCCCCCAGCCCATGGCACGAGACACCCCTTCCACCTTGGCCTTGGAACACAGGTTGTACCATCCCTGCACAGGACTATCTCAGTCACGGCCTCCAATTCTCAGGGGACTTTCTCCAGCTGGAGCTGGGGGCCCAAGTCCTGTGGTGTGGCACCAGCACTGACCAAGATGCATAGCTCAGTGTAATTCGGTGATGTGGTTCACTGTGTGTCACCGTCTCTTGAACTAAAGAGACGCAACTAGGTATAATAGTCAGGACATCAAATTTAAGTGCCCAACATAAAGGATAAGGTATAGAATATTCTAAAGCATTTAATGTATGTTAGTTCTTCATTATTTTCAATCAAGGCTGCAAATGAGCTGTGTAAGGAGAGCATCAGTGGAGATTGCTGTGTAGTTGAAGTGCATGTAAGTACAATTTTATAAGTGCCACTTTCTATCTGCTGAGCTGTATTTTCCAATCAGAGAGAGAAAAAGCTGGTGGAGCATACATTGACAATTTGTGCTTGAATTTTCTGGAAGGTAACTATTGTGACTGTTCAGCCGAAAGTCTGCAAGATTCAAAGCCGGTACAATTCCAAACTGTCTTTCCAAGTGTGATTTGCTGTAGTAGTAAGCTGTGTATCAAATTTCTGTCAAAGCATTTCTAAATGGCCTTTCTAAAATAGTTCTAGAAATGTAATTGGAATGTTAATTGGAAGAATTTGAGCTCTGTGACATTCTCATAAATCTGGGTAAAGTGCAACAACTCTGCATTTATACTACGCTAATGAAAAACACCAGTACAAAGTCTAATGGAAAACACCAAGGCAGAATTTTAAAACATAAATGGTATCCAACTTCTTTGCAAACTGAATTTGAATCTGTAGTCTCACTGATTTGAATTAAGAAATGAAACTAGCTTCCTATCCCTCTGTAACTCACACAGTTAAGTTCTTCCCTGGAATATAAACAGGATATAGCAATCTCAAACAGAATTTCACCCATATAAAAGGCCAAATCCTCTTGTTTCAAGTAGGAGAAAATTCCAAAGAAAGTAATATATCTCAGGACCACAACTAGTCAAACATTTGTTTTAACTACTTTTAAAAGAGCCACCCCCTCCACTTTGAAACTTGGAAAATTATTTTTAAAAAAGAAAAAAAAAAAGTTTAATGTTAAAAAAAAATTAAATTGGTTTTAACTCGAACTACTAGTTTAAAACCAACAGAAAATTATTAAATGCTCACAGTACCTTAGAACAAACAAGTTTTAAAAAGATTCAAATGCCGTATAATTTACTGGCAGTGACTTTGCTTGCAGCACAACATTGGCTATCCATCAGATTAGATTGCAAGAGCTATTCACGATATTCACAATGACGGCCCAAGCTAACCAAGTGCACCACTGTACCATCATTGCAATTGTAGGAGCATGTTTCTAATAAAGAAGTGCATTTGATCAGAACATTTGGTTCCAGGACAGCAGGGAAGCAGATAGGGAAGAACAGATTACAGTATATTGTTTGTTTCTTGAAGGATGTGTGCTTTAAAAACACAGGCTACTCTAACCAGTGCAAAATGCCAAGCCATTCAGGCTGCAGATGCTGTAAATGCAGTAGTACATCACACACAGGTAAGCTGCACTGGGGTCACATCAATGTATTTTCCTTAAATACAACAGGAATTTTGTTTTGAAAACTGGAATGAATTTATCTACACTAAATGTTTCCAAGCATGTTAAGTAATAGGAAAAACAATTAAATTAATTTAGAAAATGGCTTACATTAAGTCAAAATGTAAGCTGGATACAAAAGCTAAAGAGCAATATTAAATCCTTGTTTAGCAGTATGCATTTAAGACAAATCCAGGAAATACAGTCACAAAATATACAGCTTATTCAAAAAGCTAGCAGCAGCTGCACCAGACCAAACAGTGGAAAAATACTGGGAACAAGGAAAAAAAGCATTCAGGGCTACAAAAGAACTGTACAAAGTAATAAGTGCAGAAGCCTGTAAATTTTGCAGTGAAGTAGCCTAAAGGAAGAATGGAACCGCAAGAAAAGTGTGATTTAACAGAAATTCTATGAGTGTATCTGTGGAGTAAAACGTTGATTATGATGGCAGGTGAAACTTGAAATAGTTTTTTGTTTGTTTTAGATAGTAGGTGAATATTGAAAAAATGTTGATGAATTATTTCCCCAGCTGATTTTTGAGGAGATGGCAACTAATGCCAGCAAGAAACAAATTTCTCATGAGAAAGGATAACATTCAGAGAGCATCTAGCTCATGGCAAAGCAAGTGGTTAAGGAATCAGCTGGCAGAGTGCCGAGGTTGAGTGAGAACTATCTGAGTTTTGAAGGAAGTGGCCAGAGGAAGAGGGAAGTGCTTCAGTAGCTTTAGGGAAAGCATGAAGTGGCTTAATGGGCCATTATAATCTCATATTCCTTAAAGTGGAAACACAGAACTGTTCTTCAAGGTTTACCAGTTATCACTGTTATTCTGCTGGACAAAGTAAAATCTAAGGAGAAACTGAAAGAAAGATGATGAAAATGAAATATGGTGGCATTAGAGGACATTGTATAATCTGTAGACTGAGTTTAGCACAGAGTGTAGTAACATGCAGAAGAAACAGTAACAAGAAAAGGAATGGGAAATTTTCAGGAATGTTGTGATTTAATTAATTATGTAATTAAAGTGAGTGAGGCTTGATTCTCTAAGTGAGAGATCCAGCCTAGCAAATGGTATGGAATTGTTCCAAGCACACTTAGTTCCAGTAAGCATATTATGTAAAGGTTTCTCTTATATGGCAAATGACTGTCTAATTATGATATACATTAATTACCCTATCACTGCAAACAAGTGGACAATTGTTTGTGTTCTCTAACTTAAATAATAGATTACAAGAAAAATATATTTGAACAAAACCATAGCAACCTGTAAGACTACATAATTACTTTGGGCTAGATCATTCTCTCCTGAAGAAAGAAACTCAAGTAGCAGTGCCTTCTCAACAGTTACTTTCAGAGAGGGGTGTCAGGAATTTGTTTTCTGTCAAATGGGTCAACAGAACAGGTTCTATGAACCCCACAGTTTTCTGCGTTGAGTACTATAAGCATGAGAAATGGTCCCAATGTCTCATGTCTCCTTTTAATGGAGATTTCCATACTTGGAAGTGACTTAGCTTCACATCAAAGTCTCAAGCTAGCTATTTGTTTGTAATCCTCTTCTGGAGGATACAGGAAAAAAAGTGCGTAAAGTGTTTCTCTGCCATTATACCCTGGAGGCAGCTCTGTAGCTCCTCTGGTCAGAAGAGTGTGTTGGGCTTGTGTCTGCAGGGAGGCCCGGCCCTCCCCTGGACTGGGTGGTATCGACTGGCCAGATCAACAGACTTGGAAAAATTATGGTTGATGGAGAAATACACAGGCAATTCAGAAAAGTAGTATTTACCTCTCTTATACAACTGCAATTACTGTTGGAACTTTAGAGACTTGAGAATTTTTTATTATTAAAAATAAAAATTTGCTTTGGATCCTTGAAGGTTTGACAGGTTTGTAACAGCAGCAGGATTATAGATATAGCTTTGAAATTGACTAATTGCTGAATTTGGGTATGATGTAACCTGATGAATATTGGTACAATCAGATCTCATGTTTTTCCATGGAACATAAAGATATTACAAGTAATCTATGCTGGAAGAAAAACAGTCTGACACCTAAGAAGTTTGAATTTTAAGCATTTGATTAGAGATCTTCAAACCTACATTCAAAAATATATAAAACCCAACAAAAAAACACTACTCAATTGAACCTTTAGCCTGGAATTTGGAAGATATATATTATGGTCTTTCCTCTTCAATGGATTTCATTATGCTTTGGTCATATTTCTTAGTCTTGGTGCCCCAATTTAACATCTGCAAAATGAAAATAATATATCTGGGAGACACTATTGTGGAATTCACGTTAATTAATTTATATTAAATCTTTGGAGTTACAGCAATAAGAGATTATAGACATGTCTGGAATATAAGTTTGTTTAAACAGACATCAAAGAAATCCAAGTTGAAATTTTAGTAAAACTATATTAATAAAATATATTGATATTTCATTTGTGTTAAGTACTGCAATAACACCTTGGATAATCCACAGAGGATGTAAGATTTGCACAAATATAGTTCAGAAGAGAATTGTTTATTCAGAAAAGGATAACCATTTAAACAGGAGCACATGCTCTGGGTCTCATTAAAAGTTTAAAAATTCTCTGAATATCTTGCATGTATATTGGTGTTTCCAATCAGTGTGGCTGTCCAGGGAGCAAGCTGGAGGTTCTGGCTGTGTTCAAACAGTGCTTCCTCCCACCATGGTGGCTTCTGTCACATTCAGGGGAGAACTGACTTTTGGTTCCCATCCAGAAATGTATCTGGTGCTTTCCCTGGAGTTGTCTGCTCCGTGCCCATGGACATCTGGCCTACTGTGTTCTGTACATAGATAACAGAATTTCATAGTGCTGTATTTCTAATATGCCCCCTGTGGTTGACAATTATCAGTAATATAAATTTTTATAATATTAATTAGTATAATGAAGAATGCCTATATGAATGTATGCAACAAAATACACAGCTTTTTTCCAAACTGCTTTTCTTTTTGTACTCAAAATATGTCAGAATCTAGTCAATATCTTTTGTGAGTATAGCCATACGTTCTCCCCCTGCACCCATGTCAGGACCCATATGCTTGACTGTGTTTGTTTTCTTTGCATGGTCTAGAATTTTTCATGGCATTGTTTCTTTATTTGTCTGCAAATAACTTCGCATCAGTTTTCAGCTGACATTTGTGCAAGGAAACAATTATTTTTCTAATTAAATATACATTAAACCTGATGGAAAACTATTTAAACTTTTTTGAAGGACCAGGATAGTAGCTTTGCTACAGCAAATTCTGTATCACTTAAAGGAAACAAAATTAATTCTTCTGTAGAGAAGTATTTTTAGTTTTATGAAGCTATGTGTTGCAGTGACGTTTTTGTACTTAACAGCTTGTGCACTGACAAAGAACCTGTAGCAGGCAAAAAGGATGAACTGCTCATGAGAAACCTAGAAAACTGAATTTAGTCAGAATTTCAAGCAGGTGATTAAAATGTTGGATATCCAACTCATACA
The DNA here is from genome assembly GCF_036013475.1 of Columba livia. Classification (NCBI taxonomy): domain Eukaryota; kingdom Metazoa; phylum Chordata; class Aves; order Columbiformes; family Columbidae; genus Columba; species Columba livia. The sequence goes on along the minus strand of NC_088607.1, from coordinate 26,953,400 downwards.
CCTGCTTCAAAAGTGCTATCCAACTAGGTGGGGACTGGATCTATTAGAGAAGGGTTGTGCTATGACTGCTTCTGCACTAATACTTTTTTTTCTTATTAATGAAGGTATAAAACTAAAATTATGCATAATACCTACCATAGGAATAGTATCATAGCTTTTCGAACTGCTACAGGTAAATTTCTAGAAACTTGGGAAGGCAAACAGGACTGTAACAGTAAGAAAAGTCTGGAATCCAGTAGTTTCAGTCATAGACTGAGCAAACCAGCCTGCAACTGGTAAATCACCAGTTAGTAAAAACAGTGGTGTAGTCAATAGTATGTGCAAGAAAATCAAGCTTATCTAGTTTTACGTGGAGCGGTATCAAGTTTATTTGCTTCTTTATGCCTCTAGGAGACAAAATAGGTCAGTTTATCTGCTTGCAAAATAGCACATTACAGAGTAAAACCATGAAAATGAGTAAGTGTATTCTATGTTACCTTCATTAAGAATTGGACTCTGAGAAGTAAATTCCCAAGTTTGTCATTTTTCTATTTCTTGAGTCATCACTTCAGATATTAATACCTTCTATAAGATTAATTGCCCTAAAACTACATCTTTCCGAAACAGACCATTTGCATATCTGTGATGCTTAGCAAATCTTGTCATTATTGTTACAGCACATCAATCACTTCTAACATGACAGTCTTATGAGCTCTGCATTCTTCTTGTTCTCCCCGAAGAGTAAAATGTCTTACCTTGAGATGTTAGTACAGTAAGAGAATGAGTAAAGCCAACCACACTCTAATCCATTATTGTCCTTTCCTTCTCCCTTCCTTTAGAATATCCCCTGCAACGATGAATTTCCACTTAACAGTTGAAAATGCAGATAATTTCTTCTCATTATTCAGATAGTAATTCTGATTTTCCTAATATATTAAGATCAGTCTGTTAAGAAAAGTGTAAAATCTTTCTTTTCATTTGTTCTAGGCTTTGTTCAAGTTTGGAATGTATTTACAGGAAAATCTATCTTGTGGTCTCAGGGTAAAAGTGATTTAGGGAAAATAGCAGTAAAAAGGTATTTGTTCATCTGTGAACCACTATAATGCCAAACTGATTAAGAGTATGCAAAAAATCAGTCAGATTAATCTTGATCAAGTAATTCATGATGTCAAAAAATTTTTAGTTGCTAGCTGTCGTGGAATGGACATAAAATTAGTATTGGTTGTTCATAATCATCACAAGGATTCAATATTACTATTTTTATTAGACTTTTTTTCCCCTCAAAATATGTTCATTAAGACCTAATTTTTTAATCTACAGTGAGCTATGTTTTGGCAACTAAACTATACAATCCAGCAACAAGACTATTTTTCTCTCTATTGTTTTTCCCTTCATTTTCTTTGCCTCTTAAAAATGTAATATTTTCTCAAGACTGAGGCTCACCGTAAGCTGCGTTAACTGACAGGTAAACGAATGTGTGTGTGTAAAACCAAGAAATGCTGATGACAGATCTTCCTGGGAAGCAAATTGCTTAAATACCTCTGAACCAGCCGTGATACTCTGGAAAGGCTTTTTGCAGCTACAGGGTATTTTTGTCACAACTTCAGTGTAACTAATCTGCAGTCATCAAGTATGCTTCGACAGATCACCTTCTCTGCATTCTTAGCAATTACACAGGTTTTTTCTGGAACAACAAATACAAACTCCTGGCTGTTGACAAACCTGGAAGTAAGGTTATGCAAATAATTGACTGTCAGTTTGGCACACTAATAATACCTATAATAATATAAATATAATTTCCAATTAGAGAAAAAGCTTGTGTACTTCATGCCAAAACAATAATTTGTGAATGAAATGGATCAATCTATTTTAAAAGAGAAAAAAAAAAAAAAGAAGGGGGACATTTTGTCTTGCACTTAAAAGAAAAGTGAAATAAATGAAGTGTTATTCACAAACTTGCTGGAAGAAGAAAACTAGGAATAGCATCCAAATTTTAATAGTCAAAGTAATATTGTTGACATAATACAAGATGTGGGATGCTGGCTTCAGTTCTCACTTCTCCATGGAGCACCTTGTTCCTTTGTATGCTTTTGGAAGTAATAGTCATTTCCCAGAAGATCTGGAAGTTTTGTGCCCTATGTTGCAAGTGAATGCTGTAGGGAATAAATCTTTTTGCTTACTCAGTTTCTGACCAGAGAGTGTGAGAGGAACAATGAAGAGAGAGGCTCAAAATGCCTCAGGGGGAGGGTGGCACTGAAGTCAAACTCACTTTGCCCAGGGATATATTTGCACTGTCAATTAAATGGAAGTTTGAAAAAATGCTCTAATGCTCTCCCATTCCCACCCCCCCACACCCCTCCCCACCCCGTTTATTTCCCTTTTGATAAAAAATACATTTACCTCAAATTCATAAATTTACCCAAAAGTTCATTAAAAATTGCCCAGATTTCTCTCTGAATCATAATATATCTCATTTTCATTAGGAACTATATGTGCAAGGAGTACTTCTAAGTAAATAAACCATTAACCAAACACTAAGATAATTTTACAGCTACAGGGTAGGAAACCTTTCATCATGAGGCTGTAATTATCAAATCCAGCCCAGAGTGATTATGGCCAACGGCTGTTGTGTCATGGTCTGTGAAGTCGATTGCTGAGAATAGCAATTAGAATTTAACCAACAAACAAACCCCACCCCCCAAACAAACAAACAAAACCCTGTCCTCTCCACTGCTTTACACTTTGTCCCAAATATATATTGCTATTCTAGGGATTTGTAGTTTCCAGATTAAAAGAATGCTTTGTGGGGTTTTAGCATGATATCAGACAATTTTTAATGTTATAGTGTCTAATAAGGGAAATTTGCCAGTTTATATGGATGAAAATGCAGAGCAGTATGAGAAGAAGTTACTTATGGTTTAAACTGAACAGAAATTAATTTAATAACTTATTGTCGTTATTATGATAATAATAAAGAAAACTAGTAATGAAGTCCTGTTATATATTACAATACACTACAAAAATGAAGCTTAAGATAACGGGAAAATATTATTAGATTTTGTCATTCCTCTTTCACCTAAAGATGTAGGACTGGTAGCTGGTCCTGTCCAGTGCAAATGAAGACCAAATTTTATCATGTAAGATGTTTCAAAGATGACTAGATCCCCATGTCACTAAGAACTTAAGCTGACGGCTCCTGAAGTACCTTAGTTGACATGGGTGGTTTGGACTAATTTCCAGAGTGGGGCTTGTAAAGAAGAACAGGGATTTTGTGTGGGGTAGCTGTGTGCGTGGGGAGGAAAAGAGAGGAATGAGTTTTTCAGCCAGCCTTAAGGAGGTAAAAATGAAGCCAGGACTTTCCCTTTCAATGACATCTGTGGACTTTGATGAATGTAAAACAGGCCTGAAATCATGTCTTCAAGGCACTATAAGCAAACCTAGACTAAATCCATCAAAATTAGTAGGAACACTTGGAATGAATTCAAGAACCAAACTCAGTAAAACTGGACCTGCAACAGCTTTCAGGAAATAAGGTTTTACAGTCAACCTCTCCTGGGATTTTTATGAGTAGAGAGAGTTTGGAAGTAACTTTCCCTTTTTTATTTTTTCTTTTCCTTAATGAGACTTAACTGCCTTGTTATGCAAGTTATAATTTTGTTAATGTATTTAGGCAAGTCCTAGTCAACTACTTATTAGTGGTTCCTATAATGAATGTTATGTTAGCTAAAATGAACATAGCAGGAAGGGAGGCAAAATAAAGGAGACACAGATGTCTGTCAGCACTGCCAATTAAAAATACAGGACCTACTGCCAAAAAGCTTGAGTTGAAGCTTATACTGGTCTATTGAGTTCAACACAGCAGGTATATAACATGAATAGCACAGCTCTCCAGGTTTAAAATGCTTAGTAGTGCAGATGGTGGTTACTCCAAGGAAATGGTTTTCTTCTTTTCTATTTTTTTTCTATCAGAAAACCTTGCACAGCATTAAGAACCACCATCCGCTCTGGCCTAAGCACGAGGGGAGATCCCAGTTGACCTTCCGTATGAACGCAATTGTACAAAGCTATACTGTTGCACTGATGTATAAAGAGGATCGGATAAAAGCCACAGTTGTGGCCTAAGGGTTTTGCAAGTTCTTGTCATTATTCACCAGAAATATGCACAGGTTCTGACTAAAGCTATTCTGCTTCAGATCAGACCTTCTAAGTGTATTATAATTAATTGCATTTTTTAGTTTTTTTTTTTTTTTTTACATCTTTCTTCTTCAGAGGTATGCTTACTTGTTGTATTTACATGTAAAAGTTTCTGCAGATCAAAAACTTTTAACTTAGTTTTGTTTCATGTGACTTTCAGGATTTCTTGGTCAGAGTCCCCAGTATGTTTTGTCTAGATAAATTCTACTTAAAAGGAATAGCCTTTTCAAGGGTGTTCAGCATACTCTAATTTGACTCTCTTTCCTCCTCCCTTCTTTTTTCCCTAGCAATTCTGATGCTAAGCTGTACTCTATCTTGTTTGCCGTTCCTTTTTACAGTCAGTACTGAAGCCAAATGCTGTGATATATTTAGAATATTAATGGATATAAAACCAAAATCAAATCTGCAGTTAAAACTTTATGGGAATCTGTGGCCTTTGCTTACCTAAATTGGTGTAATTTGTTGTTCTGCGTAATGTTCTTCTTTATTTATATAAATGTGATAAAAAAGAAGGAAAGGTCCTTTCTCATTTTGGTTTTCTACCTTCTTAGGTGAGAAGAGGATCACATATTATTTCAGGGAGAATGTGGATATTCATAAGCAAACCCCACCTAGATCAGTGGCTAAATTTCTAATGAATCTTTGGCTGTCATATCTCCTTTACAAAAACAAATAAATTGTAGAGTTAAAAATATGTCTTCAGTGACAATTATTTCATACAACAGCTGCAATTCTTTCTCCCTTCAGACCTTCCTGTTTGTTGCAGGTAACGCTTCCAGTGACTTAGGATGAAGTATGATTTATCATAGCTACACATCATCTGTTACCTCACCTTCCTTAGCATCATGTGCATTTCAATGATATGTTGAGTAATGGGAAATTAAATAAATAAATAAATTTTACTTTTACTGCCATGACCAGTACACTAATCTCTGTGGTTACAGGAGATTATCTGTATAATGGATGCAGCCAAGAACCGACTCTTAGACTGATTATAAATGAATAGAATAGCCTTAGTGGTTAAAGTTCTGCAGTGGGTATTTACTAAATATACATTATTATATATATATTAAGTATTTTTTTATATATTCATATGATTCATACTAAATAGAGATACAGCACTGGAAAACTGGAGAGAGGATTTATTTGAAATTGATCACAAAATCGTAGAAAGCAGTATCTGTGGTTTCTTTTCTCATACTTTCCTCTAGTTGCTCCCCACTTCAGTTTATGTTTAAGAACATAAGCCTTAAAGTGCTACTCTGATATGGAATGATTAGAATATCTAAATCATAAGTGTCTATCTGTAACCATAAATGTCTATACTTGAACTTAATGCAGTAAAAATAGATGTCTCTATTAGCAAATAATATTTCAATGAGAAATTTCAGAAAGAAATTACTTTTAAAGGGTTCAGAATATAATAATAAACAGTTAAATAGAGTACTGATGTTTACGTTAGTAATGGGTGGGAAGAAAGGACTTAACTCTTGCTATTGACAATAGGCAACTTCTGGATTTCATTGTTCTATAATGTTTTAGAAAACATGCTGAAAATCAAATCTGCCATCTAGTTTATTACAGAATAATATAGAATATAAACAGTGTCAATTTTGAAAACAATGCTGTTATCCAGGGTATTTCTCTCTGTCCCCCCAGCCAGTCTCTCAGCCCAATGCAGTTTCCTCCTGGTCAAAGCAACAGCAGCATCTCTGGCAGGAGGGTGCCAGCTTCTGCCGCTGCCCCAACCACAACTGCCTTGCCGCCCCTACCCAGCTCCCAGGACACTGCTGGTGCTCCAGGGACAGCAGGAATGGCTTCAGAGAAATTTTACAGGGATTGGTGTGTTGGTGTTTTACTTCAGATATATTTTATTGGGATAATATGGACAATTCTCTATACTATAAATTTTATATACTGTAGGCAATAGTCTGTACCGTAGTTTATTACTATAGACAATAGTAAATGGATGAACTGTCTGCATATGGAAATACATAGTAGTTATTAAACATTGAAAGGGAAGGACTTAACTATAGAAAGAGACTTGAAGTATCTCTTCAGTTCTTAATTAACAAATTCTAAATGAAAATATAGAACTGAGTTATTTTAAATTATGTCAGTCATTCTGGAGAGAATTCCATATTAGGTCTATGAAGAAGGAAATTCTTCCTGAAAGCCCCTGTTGCCACAGTGCATTTTGGATTTGAAGGCAAAACTTGAAATCCAGACCATTTTGAATATTTTCCAGATGCTTTCTCATACAAAACTAAATCCCTTCTGCTACCCAATGTCAGAGTTTTCCACTCTATTCAGCCTAAACCATAACTATGTGTTTGACCTGATATATTAGCAAACTTTTAAAATGGAGATTACTGTAATAGTCCAAGAATCGTGTAACTTCAAAATTCACAAGAACATTATATTTTTTTTTTCCGCAAAAATGTTTTGCAAGGAATTGAAATAATTATTTTCTGGCCGTACATGTTTTTACTGAATTATTTTTGAATGATCTACTCTATTAAATATCAATTTCATGTTCCTCAAAGATCAGCCTGAGCATGGTGTTAGGAAATAAGTTAGAGCCCAAATCACAGCCTACTTCATTTCATGTCTTTGTTCTCCTGCTTAGAAGATAAATATAATTTTTAGACTTATTTCAGAAATGTTTGTTTCATATCTTTCAATCATTTTTAATTAGTTTGCCACCTAAGATGTCACCAAACAATGTTTGTAAAGTATTAGTAGCTAGTGTTGTAAGTAAAAATGCAGTCATATTAGTTGCTACTCAGCAATGTACTGAAGACTCTGAACCACTGCTACTCTTATTCTCGTCAGTATCATACTGTCTAAAAACTGAGTATTTCTAAGTGTTTCATCACTGAAGTGTTGAATTTTGGAAACTGAGATTTTTCAGGGGAAAATTGATTTGAATCAACAGCACTGTAGAAAATCCACTATGAAGAATGGGAAGCCTCTAAAATATAATGGTGAGAAAAATATTTTCCTGCAATGCTGAAGCCCATGAACAAAGCTCAAGTCAGAGGGAGTAAACAATAGTAGACTGGCATCTGTTTCTAGGGAAATGGTTTTAAAACATACCAGGAAAGACATCAACTGTATGGAAATAAATGTTTCTTCTTTTTTAACTGCAATTAAAATTTTGATAGAAACTACGCAGAAGAAAAAGTCCATGTTTGTGTTTTCAAAAACAATAAAAAAAAAACATGGCATGGGTAAATACACAGAAACTAACCCAGGTAACTGTGGTGTTTAAAATATGACAAATACGTAAATTACAAAGCAATAGAAACACCCAAGTAGTAATAGCCTCTTATTGCTGCATAGATCTGAAATATGAGACAGAGCTGTTTCCAAACAATGGCAGAGCTGCAAGATACAAAAATAACTGGATCCAGTTCCCACAGTTAAGCAATTTCAAACTTTCTTGTTAGGAATGGTTACATAGTCTTCTATGTACAGAGTCTTCTCATGATATTTTTTCAGGTGACTGATATGGACTGCAGTCTCCTTGATAAATTTTCTGCTTTCAGCTCTCTGTGCTCTTTAATCTGGATGACACTAACAAAGAGGTGCCTCTCCTGCCTTTTCCCCAGCTTCTACTCCAGTGCTATTCCCCTTCCTAGCTAAACACAAGTTGTTTGTGGACTGGAAACTTCTCTCTTTCTCAAACTTTCCAAAGTCTTTGAACATAAGAAATGGAAATGAGTAACAGTGACATGATAGCACCACACAACCCACCCACCACAAACGCCTGGCCTCAGGTGCATAGTAACAGTCTGACGCATGAGTTGCCAGCTCACTTCTGTGGTCTTTCTGTAATCTTAGTGCTAAAGATAAGGCTTAAGTGCCCCTATGATTAAAGACTTAACACCATTATTTCCTTCTTTGTAATAAGGACCAAATCCCAGAGTCCTTATTTGTGTGAGTCAATGAATCAGTGTGGGGTTAAAGATTATTAATGTTTATTTTCATTTTATGCCACTTTCCACTCTGTTCTTTGTTACTCCTAGTTTCATCTCTCTCAAGAGGCACTGTAATTGGCAGTCAGGGATGTACTTGGAGTGTCACTGGAAAAAACAGTGCTTACAGAAATGTACACCTAATTTAACAAATGCTATATTAATAATAGTAGAAATTTTATCTAAGTAATGAGACCATACTGTAATATACAGACAGAATTCTCTGCAAAATCCTTCCTAGATTTTTTTTTTTTTTACTAGTTCAGTGAATTTTAGTAGAGAATTCCAAAATATTTCTAAAATGTTAGTGTATCTGGCTGGTCCTTCCTCCCACCACAGCAATGGAGTAGAAACCCAAGCTGTATGATTTAGGAAGTGAATTTGGTCTTTGAAGTGGTAGAGAGGCTCAAGTGGAAAATCGCGGGAAAGAATGAAAGACTCAGAAACATAGTTGTTGTAGCTTTAATTACTTCTAGATCACCTTGCAGTCCAATATTGGGAAGTATCATTTTGTGTTATTGTAACATTAAATAATATCAACTTTGTAAGACAACTACTGTACTTAAAATACCATTAGTGCGGTTTCATTGGTACTAGCCCTAGGTTCAATTTTAAAATAAGCTTTCTTTACTTGGCAAAACAGACATTTTTTGAAAGAAAAAATGTTTGACTTCATATAAAGATTTTGATCAGGGAACACATCTTTCTCCATTTCTTCCATTTTTTTTTTTATTTTTTTTTTTTAATGAAAAACAATTGTTTTAAATCTGCAAGTGTTTTCCTATTAGAAGAAAAATCCATTTGGATTAAAACTAAGTATAGTACCAATGTGTCTTCATATACCTATTTAGTGATTTGTTTTACTAGGAAAATAAGAAATAAAAATATATGGGAAAATGCACACTAAATCAAGCATTTTATTTAAGTTACAATATGCTTTTAGAAAAATGGCAAATAATACTTAACTGCAGGGCTGGTAGGTCAGTGTAGTATGAGTGCATTATAAGGGAAAAAGTCCTTGCTAATTAATGCAGCGTCTTACAGCATGTATATGTTTGCAGGATTATACATAAAGGTGTAAACGTTATGCGTGGCTTAGCATATAGAAATAAATTTGCTTATAACAACCACTTCTCCTGAGCTCTCAGACCTGGTTGATAACACTCTAAGCAACAGTCAGATTTTAGGGGCTAGAGAAAAGCCACTAATGAATTTGGGAACATCCACTTCTCACACACCCACAGCTTCCTATAGGTATGTCCTCTGCAAGACTTTTCATGTCCTTTTTTCTTTGCTATTCTGCCCACCTGATATCAACTTCTCTCATAAAACCCACTGTTTCTGAAGACCTTAGCACAGATGTCATTTGAGCAGCTTCAAGTGTTCTAAACTCTATATTAATGTTTCAGCTAATGTAATGTGTCAAGACCTAATTGCAGAAATATGTTGTTCTCTGACTTGTTCAAGACCATGAAACATTTGTATGAAGTTTGCCTCCCATTAGTTTAGCCTTAGTTTAACTTGACTCAGCTTTTCTTTTTATTCTTTCCCCAACTAAAATATATCTGTTTCTCTAAGTCCTAAGCTATTTAAGCTTTCATTGACTAGTTTCTCTTTTGCACAGGCTGTACATTTACAAGGCTTTTTAGATGAGTAAAACATGTTCTCTGCTTCAAGACACTTGGGATTTGTATTAGCCAAGACAAACACTGAGGCTCAGGAGAAGTATTTGGGGATGCAAAGAGTGTGTGAGGATAATTTAAAAGGCACTGAAGGGAAGAATAATCCTGGCACTAATGTCTTGGGACAGGGGAAGGATTCTTGGCAGAGGAAGGCGATGAAGGCATTCCATGTGTGAACAGCTAACCTGACAAAGCTTAGGCAAAATATTCAAATAAAATAAAAGGTTTAATAAAGTCTTAATAATTAATGTGGGAAACTTGCAGAAAGCTGTGATGGAATTGAAAGTGAAAGGATTTGTGTAATGGAAAAGGCTTATACACAAAGATTTATACATCAGAGAGGTAGTTTTGAATTTAATGCAACCAGAGATAGAAAGACAATGGAATTTTCAAGAGGTAAGTCATCTCTTTTATGCAGTACTGCAGAATGTGTGCTGTATACATACACTCAAGATAGCTGGTAGGCAGTGCTGACAAGCAAGGGTGGCTGTTCACTTTTACTTGAGCAAATCCACATATTTCTGGATTACTACACAACATAAACAGACTATTTGTATGGATACAAAATGCGTATACATAGGGGAGGAGAAGTGAAGGCAATAGCTTTGTGATCTGAACAAAATCTTGATCCTTTTGACAAGATAATTATATTGCGTGCAACAATTACAGAACATGCATATATTCAGCATAAAAGCTAATGTACCTCATTGGTCTGTTTATACTGTCAGTCAAAACAACAGTCTAGTTCTCGAAAGACAGTTGCTCTAATGTGAGATTCTGTGGACAGTCAACATGCTAAGAAATGAAAAAGGAAATAATACAAGTATTCTCACAAACATCATATAAGCTTTGTTGACCAGTAAAAAGTATTACATAAATAGATAAACAAATTCAACACAGTTGTTGATTTATTGTTGCTTTGACTTCACAGGCAAATTGCACACCTGCATCTGCCATTGTGATTGTCCTCCACTGTCCTTTATCACTTGACCATTCCAACCTTTTAGACTAGGTTTGGAATTTATCAGTAAAGTTCTTATTTGTTACCCTTATCTGTTATCACTGTGATCACATCCTATTACATCCTTGAAATACAAAAAAATATCAGACAAGGCAAAGCCCTTTCTTCTTGTGGTTTTTCATGCAACATAGTTTTTCCTACACACAGCCACAATACTTCACAAAAATACTCCTAGAGGAATGTGTATTGATTGTCATCCTGTATGGCTTTGCCTGGCTGTTGTTCAGTAACTAATGTATAGCGTTTATCTGCTTTGCTCAAATCAGTGTGATCAAATGTTGCTTTGTTCAGCTATTAGCACATATATATTTCCCGTTTCTTCTCTTTATGCCAAGTGATGGAGCAGAAGGCTTTTTTTTCTAAAAGCAACAGAGTTTCACTTTCTCTTCTAATTCTATTAGTTGGATGCAGGCATGAGAGGGAAATGTTAAGAGGAAAATTGTTACTGTAGTATCTCGTTGAAGGATCTTGTTCAGTTGCAAGGTGGAACATTTTTTTTAAGTCACTTTAAAAAATGGTTTACCATGAGATCATTGTACCAAATTAGAAAAGGACAGTTGTGCACATTGTCCTGGTTTTGTTAAAAACAAGACCAATTCTCTTTTAGTGATTTTTCCTTTCAGCTAAATTCTTCTAGGTGGCTGTATTTTTCTGAGTTTTTGCCTGTATATTTTTCCTCAGATGCTGTACTCAGTGCTGATAAGAATATCAACAGAATGCTGAAGAAGCTCATGTTTAGATTTATTACTATGGTAGCCAAGAAGGACTGATAAGATTTCCCATGTTCAGTTTTGAGAAGGGCGTGTTTGAGGAAGGGTGGACGGAACAGGTGACTAAAACTGACCGAGTATTCCATCCCATAATCGTCATATCCCCTATATAATGAGGGTCTGTCTCTTTTTTTGACCATGCCAGCATCTAGAGAGGACCTTGGCTGTCTGCCTGAGATCTGGAAGGTCTCAGGCCCTGCATCTGTGAAATCCAGTTTTCCGGTTTATTGTGAAGTCTTGCCCATGACTTCTGGGTACCTGCCCTACAGCTGCTGGAGCCACGCCAGCTCCGTCCACCCAGCTCCACCACTGCTACAGTGATGCCAGCTCCATATTGGGCGTTCAAGATTGGATTTGTATATTCTGTATATTTCTCTATTTACTGGTAACATTAGTAAAGCCCTTTAAAACCTTCCAACTTGAAGTCTAAATCTTTCTTCCTTCCTCCTTATTTTCCCTATCATCTTTCTGATCTAAAGGAAGGGGTGGCGGGAGGTGAGGGCGTAACAGAGAGCATCTGCCACACTTTATTGTCATCTTGCTTTAAACCTTGACACACATCTAGTAATTCCCCTTTTAATGTACACTCTTCTGTTTCAAGAATTTGAGTTTTTCATAATGTGAAAGTTTTAAGAATTTGTGTTTAATTATTAGCATAATAGCTTATAGCATTTTAATAGCATTTGTAAATTGCAGCGACCAAGAGGTAATGCTCTAAAATGAGAGAAATAATGAATTCCCTTTACCAGGTTAGATACTTCTGTCTCAGAAAGTATTTTGTTTTGGAGTCCTAATAGCCCTGCTTAGTGCCTAAAACTGATGGTAATTTAATGATGTCTGCTGGTTCAGTTTTGCCTGAGGGGTTTCCAGCACATTAACAGGTAGGAGTGTAAGATATCACAGAACATTCCATTCTGAATCATCTTTTGACTTCAGTGTGAGTGAGCTGATTTAGGAAAGACAGGATTTTGGATTACATGTTGACTTGCATGAAAAACTTTGACAAATAGACTGCAGAGGTTGGTAAAACTACAACCCTTTTCCATATTTGGATATATGCAATTTTGACTGACTCTGTAACCACATAAATATTGGTATCATCACTTATTATCCATCAGATCAATTGGTCTCTAGTTCCCTGTCAGTGTCTCAAGTTATTCAATATACATAGATACATAGGTGCTAGTGTATGGTCTATCCTGTGCTGCTCAAAAGCATAAACAATGCCCAACCTGCTTCTCCAGGCCTGGGAACTGTTACATCTTCTGAACCTTTTATTGGCAGGTTTTTATTTTTATTTTGATGGAGCAAGTTCTGTCCTCCATTTTACTTTTCCTTGAAATAAAGACTATAAGCTTTTGAATGTCACATGCTTTCTCAGTGTATTCGAATTCTAAGCTATTTGGGACCTTGTCTTCCTTCTGATTTCCAGGTTTTATGAGGTAATTTTTGCCTGGGATGTATCTGTGTGTAGCAGTGAAATACATAGATAGTGGGTTCAGTTCTCACTTTTATATCAGCAGTTTCTGCCTTACATATTTTCATCAGAGATTTTTCATTAAGTGAAGTATAACTTCCATTGTTGTTTCATGTAATCCTCATTCTTCACCAATTCCACAGTGTTTACTGAAAATAAAATTAGAATTTTCAGAGACAAATAGTATAACTTGGTTATAAGTGCAACGAAGACCACATTATATGAACCTAATCCTCATAGGTGGTGAGGATCTTAGCCTTACTTTTGATCTTCTTGACATTTGTGGGTGTTGATTATATTTAATTTCAAGTTACTGTCATTCTAAAGGTGCCCTATTACCTTTCCAAGATGTGTTATGATTCAACAGAAATTGCTTTTGTGTTGAAACTGTTATCTTATATGATGATTAGCATCATGTAGCAACAATATCATGTACATGTAAAAGATATTTGTCCTGAATTCAGGACCTTAGAACAGAGGAGACTTTCATGTTTAGAACATCAACAGAACCTTAAGAAAAGTGAGAATGATAACACCTGGTGTTATTCACATGTGTCAACTGACTTTATTATTCAGTTTCTAAAATAAAGGATAAATTACTTCTTGGAAGGACAGTATCAATGTTGTGGGGTGAGAATAAAGGCTGTAAATAGCCAGTGTTAAGATTACACTACCTGGATGAAATTTACTGTTGTATCCTGGCTTTCCAAACTACGTGTAAACATCTGTGATGCCGCAAAATGCAACTTTTACTACCTAATAGCTATGTGATACACAGGTGAAAATCATAACTTTAAATGAAGGCAGCTTGCTAGCAGAGCTAAGCAAATAGAGCAACCCCTACCCCATTCACCCCCCGCATTTAAAATCTTTTCTTGTTAAAACATGATTTTAAAATCTATGCTGCTTTTTTTTTAAAGCTGTATTCATAAAGTACGAGCTGAGAGCTGAACCCAACTGCAATCAAGACAGTGCTGCATAGTAGGTACTGAACAAAACATCCTTCTGAAACGATATCATTTGTGCCCCACAGTCTAAGCAGGCTGACTAGAAAAACATAAGCAATGAGGCAAAACAAGAAATATTATCTTGCTTTGCAAGTGGGAAAAGAAACATGAAGGTCTCTAAGATAATGATCTAGACAATACTTCAGTATACCACCGAGTGTAGTTTGCACAGCTTTAAATTGTCACTGACTGAACCCTGTAACACTGGGGTGGGTGAGCTCATCAGTTTTGCTGAGAAAGATGCTATAATACAGATTTTCTGTATTGGACACTGGAACTGGAATTTGCTGTATACTTGATTTGGGCATTCTAGTTTAAGACTCTGCACTACTCTCTGGTGAGCTGTTTAAACATCCTCAAAGGCTGTGTAAATAAGTCTATGACAAAGATATAAGTTGTTCCCAGATCCTGCAGAGTTGTCTTCATTGCCAAACACATCCGTTTGATATTCTTGCTGCTGAATTTCCCTTTTGTATTCTGTTGATTGCACTATTTGCCATCTATCACACACATGCAGAATGGGCTAACACAGAGTAACAAAAGCCATGGTCTTATTGTACTGGAAATGTAATAAAGAAGATATGTTGAGATTAAAAAAAAAAATCTCATTTCAGTGTTACAAATCTATTTGCATCTGATGTATCTGCAGCCTGTCTCTCTCTACAAGCTGAATAATCTATTTTTTGTTTGCATATCTGTTAGCAAAAGCCAGATGATCTCGCTTGCATTTTGCTTACTAGTCTAATCTCTCTCTGACTTTTTACTGATCTTTCTCTCTCTGTTTTTGTCTGCTTCCTTGCCTGCCACCTTCTTTTTTTTCTAAGTAGTGTTGCTTTCATTTGCTATGCCAATTTGTCTGTATAATGAAAGAGGTGTTATTTTCTGTTTTTAAATAAATTTTTGTTGCATTTCAGGTAGCTATTTTTGTTTGTTCAAATCACTGCTGTTGCACTCGAGGGATAATCAGAAGCACTATAGCTGCGATCAGCTCACTCTAGGTGGCACCAGCAGACACAGCAAATGCCTCTGATTCACTGAGTAAGGTGAAGTTGATACAGCACTGCAATTTCACTGCAGCAGCATATGGCAGACAGTGCAAATTTCAGGTAGGCAAGCACTGACCTGTCTCTGTCTAACCAGAGTCTTTAATACCTCCAGAATGCCAGTTAAAAATATTCTGGAAATGGTGATAACTGCTTGCTGCAGCAATAGGCATTTGCAGTGCTGCGTTATTATTTTTACTGTAAGGTAACTGTCTAATTTCCTTTTCTGTCTGTTTTATGTAACACTGCTATTTTATGATTAAATTTGACTCTTCTATTGTACTCACATAGTGCCTTTATCTTTCAGTGCTTCATCTATTCTGAACTTCCTTCTTCAGAATATCAGATTCCATGCAGGGAAAGGGGGAAAGAAATTCTTTTCAAAATGACAATGACAATAAGCCAGGGAGGGATGTCAGCTCAAAAAACACACTTGACATATTCTTTCCTCTTCATACTCTGCCATCTTCCTTGACTTAAAATCATAGACTGGATTCCTCTCTGATATTCTGAGGAGAATATCCTCTCTTGCTGGTGGTTTTCTTTTGTGTTTTTTGTTTGTTTAGGTTTTTTTTGGTGTTGTTTTTGTTTGTTGTTTTTTTGTATTGTAACACATTTGTGCGATAGTAGCAGATCAACTGAAATATTGAACCGAGTATTTAAAAGCTTTGTTTTATTTATTTTTCTCCCTTTTTGATGCATTTAAAAGGAAAAAACATACCAGTTTTGATCTCACTTTTACCTCAGTGAGGTCAGATAATATAGGGCTGGGTACAGAGGTTTACAAGGCCAGGCTGATACTATGTAATCTGTTCATGTGCTGGTGAAAGGGAAAACATGTCAAGTATTAAGTGCATAGGTAGGGTAGGATAGTGATGGTTGGGGCAGGAACTGTGAAACCATGAACATGACTCACTAGCTGCCCAGTTGCCCAGTCAGCTGTTGAGGGGATGTTGAAAAAATTCACTTAACAATCCTCTTAAATCAACTTTGATTGTAAAGGTTGACTATTGCATTTTACCATCCCAAGGTCTTAATATGCTGAAGCAGGCAAACCATCCAGTTTTACAAGAGTATATAGACCCCTAAAAATAAATTAATCATATATGATTTTTCATGCTGAAGTTCTGAGGAACAGTTTTGTGCATGATGTTCTGGCTTTTTCAACCTGATTTGGTCATGATTTTTTACATCCCATTTGAATATGTAAAATAATGTAAAATATGTTGCCCTCAAAGGCAGAATAGTTTCTGCTAGTCATACAGTCAGAAAGAAGCACTATCTGCAGTACAAGGCTAAGACTGGAGGAGAGTTGAGTTAATGTTACATTTTCACTGTGGCCTCAGATAGGTATTTAGAGTCAGATTTTAAAATGCTGAATATATCTAGCAGAATTTTCAAAACCATTGTCAAAACTTCTGTGGAAAAACTACTTTTATCAATCTTTATGTTTAGATACCTAATTGTGTTCTAAAGTTTATCTTTTCTTTGATGTGCTTTCTTCTGCATCTTCCCCTTTTTAGGGGCAAAACATTTAAGTTCTGCAAAATCCAGAAACTGATGAGATAGAGGTGGCACACAATCTGTTGCTGTATTTGGACTGTGGCTCCTAAAGGTTCTTCACATCTATATTAGGCACTTATCATGCACTACACATTGTTTTTTTCAATTTTGCTACTAGAACCAGCATGAGAGGAACTTCAGATGGCCAACACCACAAAAGTCAACAGAAAATCTTGTAAGAACTCTGAGATCATTCAGCTAATTTTCACTTCAGACAATGCTTATGGGGAAAAAAATTAATACTAACTTTGCATATTAAATGATAGGTTCTGAGATTACAATTAACATTAGATATGAGACCTGAAATTTTTCACAGACAGTTCTGTGAACTTATTAGCTTATGTCGTAGCAGTGGTTGAATTATAACCAAATTAAATGTCAGGAATTCCCAATTTTTATTAGGATTATCTATATGGAATGAAATAGATCTCATTACTGTTTTACTTAGTAAATTAATGATGTGACCACGTATTTTATGCTTTATAGAGTTAGTTTCAAACCCCAAAAAATAAAAGCTTGTACTCTGGAGGAAAGAAAGATTGCAGGGTCTGTCAAGGATATTGAATGGCATTGATAGGAGGGAATACTAAGTAGGATTTCCCAAGCTAAAAAAACCCAGATGTTCCGACTGAAACTATATATGTATGCATCAGTTAGGGATACGGGACATATTGCTATGATGGGAATGTTTAGAAGACTGACAAATCAGAATTGCTATCAATAGTTTTCTAGCAGAATCCAAGAGCATATTGAGATTCATCAGGAATCTGACCAGGGTCCAAAATTTTCCTTTTATCATACAGGAGAGAAGGACTTTTAAAACTACAAACAGCGCCTGAGACTTGACAAAGTAAATAAAGGTTTTTGTTTTATTTCCAATTTAGGCAAATTTGTGATGGTGAATATGAACTTACAGACTTAGCAATGGTCAACTGCACAAATGCAAAACTGAGTATAACCGACTGGGTAATTTTTCTAAAGACAAAGGTCTGATTATGTGTCAGCCATGATTTCTCACTGAGAAAAAAAGATGACCAAAATCATTCCAAGATGCATAAACAAAAGTGTAATTGGTAAAATGTTAAATAATGCAACTGTTTAACCCTTAAAAATTGTCGGTTGGAAAATTGTGATGAGTCTACATTCATCACATGTTGAAGCAATTCCAGAAGTAAGTTTCCAATGAAAACAATTACAGTTACATAAAACTGGGCTTGTAAATAAGGGTTGCAGAAATTGGTACGAAGGTGACTGAGAGAAGGTATACTTTTTAGGTATGTAAAAAAATATTTAGGAAATAAGCCATTTTCCACATTTTAACCATAGTTATGTACCCCCATTTTGCAAGTTAGTTTAGAATAGGGTAATAGATCTCTGCTTTTAAGAAGCTTAATATATTAGGCAGACTGTCTTCAGCACCAGTTCCTATTTTGTCATATTTGACGCAGCTAAACCACTATTAGCAGCTGCAAGAATGGTTCAAGCTAAAGTGAAGTGAAATGTCGCTGATCAACATTTGTTCATTGGTTATTTTCCATGAAAGAGTATAATCTCTCCTGCCAAGATTTTTCTCATCTGATACACTTTCATGGTTTCTGTTGCTTGTGCTGGTTACTGGTTTCAAAACCTAATTTTGTCTGGCTGTGCAATATTCAGCTGATGAGCCATGGGGCGAGTCAGACACAGCGAGTGCTGTGCAAACCACAGGGGCACCGGCAGCATCGGCCTACTGGGGAGAGCCTATTTTGGTGAGGGGAAAATTGAGTTTTCCCTCTATTAGGAGTGTTCAGCCTGGCTTTGGGAAGGACCCTTCGTTCATGGTCCCATCATTTACATCAATAGCAGTTAATAGCTCATGTTTGCCCACGTGGGGTGTCGCTGAGAAGCCAGGGGCTCTTTATTTTCCAGGCTGGTGGTTTTTTGGACCACATGTGATCTGGCTTAGTGTCAGTTCACAGTACAAAAACTGTCCAGCTAAGAGTGATCAACCATCTCCTGTGGGTTATCAGTTGTGGTCACTATTCCATCTTGATCATGGCTGCTTTGTCATGATCTTGGGATTGTACAGACCACAAGGCCAGCTGTCATAACAGATTTTCAATAGTTCTACATAGCTGGTGTTAGTACCCTGTTGTGATGCTCCAGCGCTATCCCATGTTGTCAGGATACAAATGCGTAGGCTGCTGCACTGTAAATCTATTCAAAATTTCTACCTCTGACGTCTGTTTATTTTCATATTAGGATTACACATGCCTTGGAGATACTAAAATAGTAAAAAAAGAAGGGAGAGATAATTTTCACAGAGTCCAAATCCAGGTTTTGTACTTCTGCAAGATAACACTAATAATTTGCTGTGTCTGCTATTTAATTGGAGTTCTAGATGACTGTTATTGTCTTATTTTAAAAGGCAATGTATTCTGTCTTATGTAGATCATTGCTATACCACAGCTTCACTACTGGAACTTTATTTCTGTTTCTTTCAACAGACCTGAACTTTTTAGAGCCAGTCCTACCTGTGATTTCATGCCTGCACACTTCACACACACGTATATCAGGTGATAAATACTTTTGGCCAACTAATAGTATATGTTGTTTAATTTACTATTGCAATATGTAATCTTTTACTAAACTGGAATCTCCCAATTTACAAGACTAGGCATAGTTTTCAGGTGACCTGCAGAGTCATTTCAATGTGGCTTTTATGTGAAAGTGTTTGCACTATGAGTTGTACCAAAGACAAGAATGGAACAATGAAATGGTGTGGCCAAGTGAGTTCAATTCTTTACCTTTGTAGTTTTCATGTATTGTAGACAGGATTACAGTTAGAACAATGGCAGCAGCCTGCTATTGGAAAGCTAAAGAATATTCCTGTCTTAGTGAGGTACAGGGCACTCTGTGAAGTTGATGCTCAATGCAATGGAACTGAGGCATAACTATATACCTGAAATATAGGTACCTGTATTCATTTAGGTGGTAGATAGGGTCCCAACAATTTTTCAGGCCATAGACCTTAGTATTTTGGATGACTGTCCAAATATTTTTATCATTTATTTCCCTTGAAATTGGTAATGGTCCATTCAGAATTACATACATACTTATCCTCAGGAAGTTGCAAGAGGTTTATGCACAAGGCTGGATCATGTTGTGTCCGAACAAAGGATGGCTTGTAGGAGAATGAGCTGTAGCTCCACCTTGTCTGTCAGGAACAAGTCAAGTGTTATGAGAAGATTTTTTTCAGGCAGCATGAGAATTGAAGCCCTCCTCCTACTGTGTTGTTTGAGTAGATGGTTAGTACATGGCTTTAATAATAACTTACTTGTGGAACAGAATTTGTTACAAGATACAAAAGCATCTGTGTATCATCTATGTTATGGCAATTTGCAACAAAAACATTATTTAAGGTGTTGTTTTGGAGCTCCTTTGCGGATACTCCTTAATGACTGTAGTGTTACTTCCTTCTGTATTACTGAATGTGATAATCATATTTATAATATGACTATATATTTTAAGCTTGTTTAAATGCTGGATTATACCCATGATTTCCTGATAATTTGTGGGTCTATTCCTCAAAAATTAATTTTGAAGGGACTATTAAGATAATGTGAGAAAAAAAAATATGATAGGAACTGTGCAGAGGCCTCAGCAGACCTAGTCTGAGTGGAGCAAGAGAGGACATTCCTGCATACCCACTCTGCTGTGATGTCCCCAGTGACGGGTGTGATGGACAGCGCCAGGCAAATGTTTAAGAAAGCCATTCTGCAACTTGAAAATTCATGTGTACTAGAAGACAAAACAGAGAGGGCTGTCTTATTGCACTGAACGTTCTTGGTATATCATGGGAGAAGTTAAAAAAAGTTTCCTGGGTTCTACTTTACTTTTGGATTAACTTAGCTCCATGGCACAGTAAGAATGTTAATATATATAAATTTTATACGGGTTGGAACAATAGGATTTCTGGTTCCTGTGAGTTGTTTTGTTTTTCTAGAAAATTGATCCTGTCTGTGCTGCAAAGGTAAGTCACCTTAAGGTAAAGCTGGGAAGACCAGGACTTGTGGCTGTGTAATACTCTAGCTGAATTGCACTGAAAACCCACTAAATATACTTTGTGTTTGCATAAAGTTTTAAAGTTCCATGGGTAGACCGAACTATAGACATTTTGAGTGCAACTAGTGGAGGTGACATGCTTGGACATCTCAGTTATCATGAAACCTGAGATTACTAAATAGCAGGTTAAGATGCTGTTGTAGGAAGCTCACAATGCAGTTTTGTAAATTAATAATCTTGCTTGGAGCAAGATACACGTTGTGGTAAAAGAGGGAGATGAAAGGAAGGAAACAGATTTTTCGTTATACATAGTACTGAACACTGTGGACAGACATACTATTAAAAATGACCAAAGTTCAGCTCTTAAATCCATATCTAGGTAGCCAACAAAGTGACTTTTTTCCTCCTGAAGTACCAGTTTCACAGCAATTTGCATTAACTTCCCTTAAAGCTCTGCAAAGTCACCAGGGCCCCATTGGCTCCTCACTCAACACAAGCTCCAGTCCCTTGTCAGAAGTGTAAGTCAGCATGGAACTGGCATACTTCCATCAAGCCAGCATCAGCTAAGACCAACAACATTTACTGTTTTATTCATCTGTAGTTGCTTGCATACTTTTAGTTTTCATTTTCCTCCCTTAACATGCTGGACTGCTGCAGCTAAGTCTTACTCAAAATTTGTAAAATCACACTAGAGAAAAAGCAAGCAAGACATGTAAATATATTAGAAAAAAATGAGTAAGGAAAACTGAGAGAAGAATAAATCTTATTTCAATGAGATCAGAGTATGAAAGGCTTTTTCAGTAAGAATCTAAAGAAGAAGATGAGCTAAGATAGCTGCCTGAGTATGTGGGCAAGTTAGTGCTTATTGTGATAAATGTTGTTTATGTACACACCAGCAGGAATCAAACTGAGATTGCTTTTTCTTCACTTAAATCCTAGGAGTGAAGCATTTGAAAAATTGTTCATCTTTAAGTATTAAGATTAATAGGGTTAATTTTTCCTTTTAAGCAGACAAAACCCCTCTCACCTCAACACTCATGAAGCCACTAAAGAAGGAATAGAGATCCAGAATCTGTCTAAGGATTGAAATGAACACTTTGGCAGTAATTTTGAGCTATTTTGTGCTATTTTACACCAGCAGTAGATTTTATACAGTTCTGAATTAATGTGTAGATATTATAAATGGTCTACACAAGTGATGATAAGATTATTAACAGTTCAATCAGATAGCTGAAAATTAATGTGTTTTCCTTTTATCTGTATACATTAGAAGTATGAGGAATATAACTTACGATTTCATAGTTTTTCAGGTTCGTAGTATCTAATGAAACATTTTAAAAATGGCACTGAATTTCAGTTCTTAATAAAAAAATATTACAAAATTCTCAATCTGGTGTTAAAATCAACTTAACACAGATATTCTTGGAGAATCTCTTTGTCTTTTTTCATTCTTGTTTCCTTTATTTCTTTTCCAGTTCTGCAGTGAGAGTTAAGAAGGTCACTCTGACCAAATGGCCATAATCTAATATATTTGTATTTGACAGTTCTTCCAAGTGGCTGTTTGATCTCAGCTGTATACTACTGACGTAATTGCACTTAGAATAATCTGCAACTGGCTTCATGACTGTTCTACATAAATCTGAGTGGTTTTAGACTTTTGATACATGCATCTAATAAACTTCAAGATCTATCATAAAAGTGAGCTGGGGCACCATTCTTTCCAATTGTCTTCTTCTGGGAACAATATTAGCAAAATGAGTGGAATTCATTTCTATGTGTTTCTGTAGATATCTATTCCTTTCTGTCCTCAGTTTGATGTGATGTGACTCTTAGAGAAACGCAAGATATTTTACTTAAAGGACATGACAAGACTTTATTTGTAATGGCTATAAAGAATAGTACTTGCTGGAGAAAAGTATATACTGTCTTTCCTGTGCAGTTTTTTTAATAGATGCTTGCATTTACATTTATCACTTGAAGGTAAAATTGTAGTTAAAGAAAAAAAAATCAAATCTAACGTATTTTTCAATATTGAAGAACAAATGTATACAGTCTCTTTGAAAATAATATAGTTCAGAAGTGTTCTTTGCCAAAATAGCATTTAGGCAAATGTGTAGGCCATTACCACAGATGGAAAATGAATGTAGAATTCCACCGGTATGAGGAAGACTTTTAATTATATTGCTTTTTGCAGCAATAATTAAATGTAAAGAGTATACATAGAGAGATATGCACTGTTATTTGTACATAAGTATTTATCTTTGTACAAATACTTATTTGTGGAGTATCGCTATATTTTATGAAGTTATACATTATAGCTATAAAAAAAAATCATATACTTGTCTGGTATTTGATCAACATTCCTAGATTTGAGTATAAAATATAGACTGTTGTCTGCTTTTATGTCTAATACTTAGATTAGTAAATGTGAAGGTTTATCTGGTTTTGAAACTCTTGGGTTCAGTAAGAATAATAAGCCATAGTTGAAGTGAAGTTTTGCCCAGTTTTTGTTCATTCACATTTGGACAGTGGAACTGAAAAGCAGAAACACTTTCATGCATCCTTGCTTCCATAGAACTCCTTTCCTATTTTACCCCCAATTTGGGCACCAGCTTTGTAACTACCATCCTGCTACGTAATTTGCATATTTTTGAATAGTTGTTTGGAGTTTTGGATTCATATGTAGAATGATCAAAGATTATCTGCAACACTGGGACAGGGTTCAGCAGGAAGATTATGACTATTACTTGATTCATTGGTTTGGTTTCAGGTTGTTTTTGCTTTAACCTGAGATTATATTGATTTGTAAGGACTTTTTTCCTTCTTGTCATTACTCACACTGAGTTATCTGGACAACTAATAGTGTTCCCGACGGCCCTGTGCTACTGGGAACTCAGTTGCTAGTAAACCTTGCAATAAAGCTGCCCTCCAGCTTGGTCTTGCAAAGTTCCATAGAAGACAAAATCTAGTCTTTAGTGTCTTCTGACGCACAAACACTCAGTAAACCAGTCTATCTTGGAAAATACAGCTAAATATTTTAAGTGCTATATTTATTCTCTAAAAAGACTTTTTGCATGCTGCTAGTAGAAACCAGAGTCTATAACATAAGAGAATTAAAAACAAACAAACAACAGAAACAGAAACACAAAAAAACCTAATGAACAAACAACTAAAAACTGGAAAAGACAGACTGGAATTACATCTGAGTAGATAATGTAAATGAAGACATTTCCAACAGGACTTATTGTCCTGCTGTTGTTTTCCAAAACCTTGTATAAGGAACTTATATACATATTACTTTATTGGGATAGTTTAGGCCTGCTAGGAACTAGTGTATTTCCTTTTGAAAAGCGGAAACTACATGTGGTCATTTTAAAAGTTATAATGGTTGAAATAGTTTTAAACTTGGATCTCTAAAATATTTGTGGATCATGCCCGTATGGTATTAAGAAGGCTCATTAATCAGTTATTCTAATAACCTGAAGGTAGCTCAGTAAATTTCTAGCTAATGCATTTTGTAAATACTACCATGATTATACATTTCACTGAGTTATTATAAAATGATTTGTTCCCCTGACATATCCTTGAAAGTAAGAAGCAGTAGCTCAGTTGATCTTATCAAGAGGGAAAGGTTAAATTAATGACTGATTCAGTCTTTCACCCTTCATTAGCACTGAATTAATTTCTTAAAGAAATGAAATATCATCTTGAATTGTTTAATGTGTAAATTTAAACACACATAGGTCCTCATCTATTTACAGCATAACACATTAATGGTGGAGTTTAAAAAGTACATATCCTTCACAAATGACTAATCATGCTAAATTGCAAGACTCACTCTATCCTGTCTCTCTCTGTAGTAAAAGCCAAAAACATGCACAATTTAGTAAAATAGGTTTTAACAAGGAGACATTCTATTTGGAGTACACATTTGCTATCTTAGTAATGTATAAATAGGCTACGGTATTTTTAATGAATTTATATGACTAGAATTTCAGTGTTTCAGAAGGTGGCAGTGATAGGCCCAGAAACGATTATTATTATTACTGTGGTTTTATTTGCAAAGTACTAGAGAATAAGGGTTTTTGTCTGCTTCCATAACAAATCTGAAAAAGATTGTCTTCCATATAGAAAATGTTTTAAAAATCTGTTCAAATATTTGAATAAATGTATGAAATCTCAAACGGTACTCTTTTGAACAGGATAAGATCAAATAGTAGGGCAAGAGGTCTTGAAGGTATTTCTAACATTTCCTTAAATGATACCGGTGACTCACTAGGTCATCCTTCTTTTGAATCACTTTTGAGCCAGAGTTTCATAAAGGACCAGTGGGAAGTTAGTGTGGGAAGTTCTCTTTCAGATGAGACCATATGTGGCCATGAAAGTTTCCCCCGTTCTCTCTTCAAGAGCAAGATTCAGAGGTTTGGATTTTTGTTTTGCTTCGGTTCATTTCATTCCGCCTACTGCACCTAAAAATGACTCCTGTAATTTTAATTACAGTAGCCTTTCTTTTTTTTTTTTTTTTTAACTGAACAAAAATAAAGTCTTCATTAGTGTTTGTCATGTGAGGTCTGTTGAATTGTATCCTTAACGTGTTTGTAGTACTGTAAAATGAAACTGGAATCTGTAATTCCATCTAAAAAAAAAAAAATCTAATTTCTTTAATACAAGACAGCACCGTTCTTATTCTTATTAAATACATGTAAGCCATGTAATAGCTTTTCTCATAATTTGAATTCTGACAGGCTATGTAAAGGCATTTTCGGGTTGGTTTTGTTTAGGTTTTGTTTGTGGGGTTTTTTGTTGTTGTTTGGTTGGTTGGCTTTTTTGTTGTTTTTTGTTTGGTTGATTTGCTTGTTGGTTGTTTTTTTTTTTTTTTTTTTTTTTTCCCCAGTAGTGTTTGTTGCTTTGATCAAATGAGGATTTTTTGCTAGTAAGATATTTCTATCTGTATAATTTATTATTTAGGATGTGAAAGACAACACAAAGAACATGCTGATTATTCTTTTTTTTTTTTTTTAATTGGATCAAATATGCTTATATCATTCCCCTAAGGCATCTGAATAGATAAAAAGGCTGTGTGTAATGCCACACTTACCTGGAAAAAATGCAGCTACTCTGCATAGCAGTTTGTTCTGTTCAACACCATCTGGCAGCTGCAAGGAGGAAAAAAGAAAATAGCTGGCTATATCTGCAGGTAACCTTCCTGTTACTTCACTAACAGCATTCAGTATGTCACAGCTGAAATATTTTTTCAAGGTTGATTTATTGACAACACACAGAATGTATGTGAGTTTGTTCAGAATGTTACTTGTGAAATAATTCCAAGATCCTTGATACAATATCAGAATCACGAAAGTGAAGCAAATATGTCGGCCTTCTTACTGAAGTCATTCATATTATTGTTATGATTAAAGAAAAGGTGCTAAAAAGGCAGGGCCTTTGGTATCATTTCTACAGTCTAAATATAGACACTGACAAAGCAAGCAGCCAGCTTTGGGGAAAAAAAAATTGGAAGGAGCAACAAAACATTCAGAAAACCTGAAAAATTTTAGGTATATTTTAGGCTCAGATGTTGTTGGTTTTATGCTGCTCCATCTGCTTCCACATTAGAGAAGCTGAAATAAGACAGGGAGGAAAAAAATAAATCAGTAAATGTTTATTGATATTTTCAATTAATATGTTCAAGTATGTTTGTATGTAATTTCTATGAATGTTTGTGTACTGCAGTTGTACCAAGTCATGAGGTTACAGGCAAACATTTTGAATGGAAACTTGTGAATATATGAAAGTTTTAGAAAGAATTAAAAGCCCAAAAACCCCAACATAGATAATTTTCTATATGAAGGCGAGGAAATTTATAAATGTATTTTCTTTGCATCAGGTTCAATGCACAGGCGTTTTTGCTTGGTCCACTAGTTGAGGAAATGGGACTTGGAGGAAATTGAGAGTGTTGTGTCAAGGAATGAAGGGGATTTGGGAAAATGTTGAGAATGTAGTGGGGAGGGAGAAATGAAACTCACAGAAAATTAGGTTACTTGTACGTGAATTATAGTAGATACTGACCTAAACCACTTTGCTTGTGGGTCACAGTCTGGTTTTCAGACTTAATTCTCCAACTCTGCATAAAATGGTGAGGTTGACCAGAGCTGTGTGTGGTATCACAAGCACAAACTTGCACGTGAACAAGGCAGGCGGCTGGGAACAAACGTGTATACTGCGATTATTCAAAACTTTGAAGCAGATTTTCCCTCTGTTAATATGTCAGTGTGTTGGCAGAGCAGGTACCTTTCAGTAGCAGAGAGTGTGAAGTTGACAAACATCAGTGTAAAGTAGCTTTTGACCTTCCTGCTGAAGTTCATTATAAAATCAGGGTTTCAATCAATTTATTTTGTTTCAATTCAGAACCTGGTGTGTCAACACACATTGCTCTAAGGTACAATGCCCTCTCTGTGGCTGCTAAGGGACTGAGGCACAGACTAATTTAATCATATCACCATACGTCTCCTGATGCATATGGAATCCTATAGGATTACACCAGAGGACAGTGCCATGGGCAAAAATGTAACTATTTTTCTGATGACGGCAAGCTTCTAGAGTAAGAGAACTGGATCACTATCCAAAGTCTTCTCTAAATATTTTCTTTTACTCTTTGTGTTACCTTTAAAAAAGAAAGTAATTCTGTTGTAACTTGGTTCTTTTAAGATTGTCTTCATCACTGTGATCTGAATCAATTTCACTATCAGATCACTGAAATGTTTTTGTATTTCCCTAGCTACTGTTAAAGTTTGGTGGCACTGAATCTAAATTGTGAAGTTTCTCACAAATGTATCCTGTTGTTCAGCAAGGAGCAAAGAAGGAAGAAAGTAGAAGCAGCATGTCAGGACATGTTATAGCTTTGAATTGTATACCCTTCTTTGCCTAATGTGGGTTTTTTATGCAACCTTAATTGGAATGAAGTGTTTATAACAAATATTTAATCAGGATTCAGTGATTAAATAGGCAAATTTAATTCTGCTGTCATTATTTTTTCCTGGGTAATCAATGCAGATGTGATCTAATGACAAAGTCTAATTGAGTACTTTCATTTTCAGAAAAGAAAATTAAAAGGAGAAAATTCGCTTTTTAAATTAGAAGTAATGATATAGGCACAGGACAATTCCTGGGGATTAATGACTGTCTGAGAAAGCTGAAGGCTCAAGGCTTAGCCGTGGGTTGCTAACCTCAGGTGGTCATTAATTCTTCAAGTAATGCTCCATGCCCTGACCATTATTACAGCTGAGCAGTGATGGAGTAGCAAGTTTCAGCAATTAAACCATCAGCAATATTTTTAAATACATATTTTTCTCTCCCACTTGGATATCCTGACACAAAGTAAAGAATAAATCAAACCATTGATAGCATGCAGTTAAACCATGGTGTTTTTCTTAATTTGTATGATCTGCTATTGAGGACATGTCACATTATGTGACTGCATTTATTGAGCCATACGTTGTCCTGGTTAGCTGTGCCCTGCACACATTAAATATAGGGCTAGATGTATATATGCCTCTAGGCAGCCTGGAAACTTGCACAGGTTCTTGTTCTCTCTCTCAATCATGATGCAGATGCTATTGGCTTGACTGGCATCAAAATTACAATGCAAGTTGTGTCCTCTTCAC
Organism: Columba livia; assembly: GCF_036013475.1. Lineage (NCBI taxonomy): Eukaryota > Metazoa > Chordata > Aves > Columbiformes > Columbidae > Columba > Columba livia. The sequence continues at coordinate 26,924,979 of NC_088607.1, read as the reverse complement.
CATTCTATATCCTAATTTTCCCATCTTTCTTCAATTAAATATGTAGCTAAACCTTATTTTTGCAAGGTTCTTTGAGGCTGCTGTATGGCCTCACTACTCAAAGCAGAAGCAAGACAGAATCCCCTACCAGCCTAATCTAGAACTTGTTAAAAACTATATAAGAGCTTGAACCAATGCACCTCTGGTTTCATGTGGCTTTTTTGATATGGCTTCACACAGCCAATTTGGATGATCTGCAGCTAGAGCTTTACTCAGTTCTGTGAAGGGTGAAAAGATCTTTTACTATTATTTTCAGTTTGGGTTCTACATGTTTATCTGATACCACCACGTTAGGCTAAATTTTCCCATACAGAAGCATTACGTTCATAGGTACCATATACTTGGTTCACTTACAGGGAGTCTGTGAATACACCAAGTCTTGGAAAAACATGCAGTATTCTCTACAGTCAGTTAGTAAGTGGTTCAGAAACCACTGTTGAAATGCTTCAAAATATTTTTGCTATTCCTGAAATATTTCAGCCTGTGAGTCAAGGGCAGATTAACAGACAAAAGATGCTAATCCAAAAATCAGCAGTTTATGCCTGACTGGAGCAAAGAGACTTATGAAGGATATGGAGTTGGATAGGTCTCAGTAAGATGCTAATAACACCTCTACAAGGAGGTGAACTAGCCAGTCACGGCGAGCCACTTTCTAGAAGCGACTTCAGGTGCAAAAAGATGGCTAGAAGTATATCCTAATTAGCAAAATCATTGTTGTAGTGTCATTCTGTGCATAGATGTCATGTATAGCCTGGGTAGCACACCAAAGCATTTTGCTGTCATCTGCTGGTTTAAAGTTCAAAGTTTTAGGGTTTGAAGTGCAGCAGGTATGAGAATGTATGACCTGCAGAACAGGCATATGAAAGTTCAAATGTGTTATGTTTCTTGTTTTACATAACTTATTAATTTCACTTACATTAAAGCAAATGTGAGTATAAAATAGAACTAAATTATTTTTAAATTAATGTAAAACAATCATAATGCAGGGTGTCTTTGATTTCTTAATTTGAATATAATAGTTAAATGTTGACAGGATAATGCATTCACCAATTGTTCCACTGAATGATAAATCTTTTGTTGCTTGTCAAAATAATGCTCTCTACTTTAAAACAGTCTCTACTGAAATATGCATTTGTGCTTGTGATCTCCCATAGCTGCTGCATGAAGTAATAAATTGTGTGCTTGCACACTTTGCCATTCAGTCAGCATGTTGGTAAACTACTTCATATACAACATAAATATTAATGGCAGCAAAGTTAGAGTTGTGGCTGCTACTATCCCCCCTGCCTACATGGTTCACCCTTGTTCCATGTCAGTCATAATATTTGGAAGTTAGAATTAAAAAAAAAAAAATAAAAGTCTTCCCAAACTAGTGTTTGAAAAAATTATTCTCCTTATGATATTTCAGCATATTCATTAGTGGGAAAATAACTGCTGCACTTTAGTGATTACTATAGAGATCTCAGCTTATTGGGTTTGGGAGGAAGGGGAAGAACTTCATGCATATGAATCTGTGGGAATAAAAGTGTGGTTTAAAATTAAAAAGAAGCCTAAACCTAGGTCTGATCCATCTATAATATTTCACCAGTATTTTCACAGATTTTTGTCTCATACCTTCATTTGATCTTGTTCATACGGGCAGCAAAGCATAGTATGGGCAGCAGGTCTGAGTGTAATTTCTTCAATCTCTCTGCAATAAATGACAAGATATTCAATATCTCATTTCTGTGTTGGAGTTCAAGTAAAGTACTGCCACTTATCTAACTGCTGACTGAAAAGGTAGGTGACTTCCACGTAGTCCCTTGAGCAGTGTATGAGAACAAAAATGGCTTGCAGATCACTTTTGATTTTGATAGACTAGAGAAGTAGTTTGTACTCACAGTGGACACTAAATATGTCTGATAGTTTCTGGCTAATTGTTTGAAAATTGTTGTAAAATAACAGAATATATCAGCCAAGTCTATTACAAGAAAACAATAAACATTTTTAAATTCAATTCCTTACTTTTGAACACTGAATGCTTGGATTTCACAAGGGGTTTTCTTTTCACTGTTTTTTTTTAAGTGAAATGTATTTATCAAAACATATTTCAACCACCAAAAGGTTGGATTTGTATATTTTCAAATTTTTATTAGATTAATCTCTCTGGGGTAATATTTTCTTTTTCTCTGCTGACAATATGTTCAATAGTCTAACCAAGCAGAGCCCCTAATGCTCTATACATTTTTGGGGGTTTGGTAACAAGAGATATGGGGTTTCCAGTTCTTTCGAAGTCCTGAGTTTCAAGAAGTATTGAAGTCTGTTCTCCAACAAAAAAGCCGTGTAAACGTGATTAAATAAGCCTCCATTGCCTTCCTCCTCTTTCATTCTGTGAACTTGTGAAAAATCATGTTGATCATCTGAGCTCACACCAGGCCACACAGTGATAAGGACTGTTTGGGATGCTGCTGTCAGTCCTTAGAATTCAAACAAAATCTATTTTGTTAGCAGTTATGGCATCTTAGCCAGCGATTTCTGCTTATATACTTAATGCTCTGCTCTTCTTTCCAAGTGTTCAGTAGGTTTTAACAGCAGTTTAGATTTGTGTATCAGTGCTTCTGATAAGAGCTATTTTTATGTTTGTGACTACAGTTAAAATGATGATACCTCTGTAGACAGCCTGTGTCACCCAGGCTCTGGCTTACTTAAAAATGTCAAGCTTGATGGCTGTGGAATATTTTATCTGATTAAATTAGAACTCTGTAACAAAAAAATATATGTTTTTTGTTTGAACCCATGATTTAAGCCTACTTTGTTTGAAATTTATTATTATCATTTTTGTTTCTTTTCCAACAATAGGGAAACTCTGTATTGTGTGTATAATCAAACATATTTTATATTTTGCATTATAATTAAAAAAAAATAAATTAATTTAAAATAAATACTCAGTTTTATATCTTCATAAAATATATTAAGTAAAACAAATACAATTCATTTTTACAGTTATAAAAGATAGGGAGAAAGAAATGGTATCTGTGTTAATCAGTTCTTCAGCATTATTAAGAAGGGATGCTTAGTTTCTGAAAATGTTTACAAGACTTCTGGTACTATATATGATCTTTATTACACAAAATGACCAAAGCCCACCAGGAAGCACACTCAGGTTAGTACCTGAAGGAAAGACCATAATGCGTCTCTCTCTGTGACAGAGAAATGTATTATTTTCTTTCAATAAGAGTACATAATAAAACCTTTAATAAGGCTGGCTTTACTTTTATATCCGCAAGTGTGCTACTTTTCATGGCTCTTATTCAAGAAAAAAAATCCTTCATTGGTTTGATTCTAGTCTATTATCTTGAGTCAGTTTGCCAACATCAAGAGAAAGTCTGTTATTAGTTTCAACAAGTTGTGCTGGCCTGTGTCATTGCAGATATTCAAGCAGATTCTGATGATTTGTGTGTCATTTACAAATGGAAAAATATGACCAATAGTAGGTTACTGGGTGCTGCTGAGGTCAGGTATGCAAAATACAGTAGCACTGAGGGCTTTGGAACATACCTCATGTCAGCATTGCAGCTGAGGCACCCCACTGGATGCCACTGCAGCTTTATAGATGCCATTTTGATCTTGTTAGCATGGGGTGACAGTAAAGGGGACAGAGACACTGGTTGAAGGAGCTTTTGAGGATACTTTTATGGTGCCAGGGGACAGTTTACATGTCCATGATTACTATTGGCAGCTACGTAAAAGGTAGCTTCATTTCATCATTGAAAACTTCAACAGTGACAACTGAGAAATGGGTAAATTCAAATATTTGTTTACTGAAAGCATACCAAAGCAAGCAATAAATCCTAGAAAGATTTGATGAAATAATCTCCTACAAATATGGGAAGTAACTTCAACGTGGGAGTAACACTGAGTGGCCTCCTACTTAACATACAGACAAGTCACTTTTATTTTCTGTGCATTAGTGTGTTTCCAGAATAACTGGTATTGGCTGTCTTAATTAAATTCATTAGCTAAGTTGAGCAGAGGTCACTTGATAATAACTGATGGAGACTCTCACTCATTTCTTTTATCATTCTGTTACAGAATAAAGGTCAGATGTGAAAAGGAGAACGTAGAGGGATTAAAATGCTCCAGATTCCTCGCAGTGTCTCCAGCTGCAGCTGGCAGAGATGTATTGGCTTCAGCTTGTTTTGACTCAACAAAAAAGTGAGTTGCATAGCCAATGACTATACTTGTGTCCAAGAATAATCAGTTAAGACTCATGAATGCCAATCCATAAGATTAGAATCTGACTTTAAGCTATTGTTCATGATATTAAGACTGAAGAGATTTTTCCCTCTCAGATAATGGACCTGAACAGGAATTGTTACGAAGTAGTGTGGGAGACATTATCTGTATCTACATTCTGTAGATAGGTGGGGTGTAAGGCTATAACTTCATGACTCCTTATCTCTTATATGGTTTCAAGTAACAACATGTGAGCCTGAATTTCTCTGTCTTACACACTAGGAATATGAAGTGACAATATCTTTAGTGTTTAGAAATAGAGAAAGTAGTCTCAACACTAGCTTTTCCTTCTTTATCCTGTACAAGGATACTTCTGTGCCCTGTGCAAAAGAATTCCTTTATTATTGAGTGTTAAAACTGAATTCTTTGTAATCATATAAGGTAAAAATTAAAACTTTTGCCTATAATATTTTATTACCATTGTCTCTTTAGTCATTGCAGACACTATAAAGGAACAGAAATCTCATCAGAAAATCTAATTGATCTATAGCATATTTTTAAATTATTAATTTTCAGGCATTTTAAAGATGAAAACATAGTGTGGGTTACGTTGGGGAGAGCTCACTGGAATTTGTATATAGTGAAATTTTGGAGTAAGACCATTCTTATTAACTAGTGCCTTTTCTATAAGAGAATATCTCAACTCAAAGTGAAAGATACAGTACACATTCCTTCTCCTACTTTGTCTGTCTTCTTTATCTTCATTAAAATATGGATTAAGATTCTTATCCTCCTTCTTTGTCTCCATTAAACCGCTGTCACTGAAGACAAATTTTGTTCCCCTGGTTGGTTTTTACAATGTTATTGTACTTGTCTGGTGTAGAGCAGTTTATGAAATTTTCAGCTTTCAACTTTTCATTCTGATAGCTGTTTGGAAAATCTCATAATACTTTTGTGTAAAGAAAGCAAGATTTTTCTCTTTGTTTTTCTTCTACCTGTACAGTTGTAACAATGATCTTTTCCTCTGACCTCTGATCTCTTCCCAATAAATTACAAATGTGTAAAATATTATGCCATTCATTCAGTTAGCTTTTTTCTTCATAGTTTCTTAGCATACAAGGCATTTCTTTTCATACTTTATGTGGAATGTACTTCAGGTTGTGTACCTCAAACAGTATTTTAAACATGTTTTTGCCTGGTAATACATGAATGGTAGTCTCACTCATCTGTCAGTTTAAAATATTTTTGAAGTGTTATAGCACAAACCATAATATTTATGAAATTTCATATTTGTTTGGATAATGACAACATTTTAAACTATTTTTTTGTTTCTGGGTTTTTTGACATAAAGAAGAAAAACTTCAGAAAGGAAAACATACTGGAGCCTACTTCTGCAGAGAAAAGCAAAACTTTCTATTGAATAAGCAAGTGTTTGGGTTTTTTCCTTTATATTTTTCTGAAAAAAAATAACATACGCCCTGAAATGTTTGGGAGCAATTTTCATACTTTTGGAAGCATAAAGCCTAAGTCTGCCTAGTCAAATCATCAGATCTGAGAGTAAATGCATAAAAACTCATACTGCACACAGCAGTACATAAGAGAGCTTGGAGTTGGGCTTATTGGTTGTGGTTGTGCTCTTTTAATTAGTTTATAGGCTGTGCCTGATAAAATTATTGAAAATCAAATGAGCCTAGAGCATAATGATCCAAATATTCATATTAAAAAGACCACTTTATTCTAGGTCTCACACCATGCATCCAAAATAAGAATCATGCAATGAAACCCGTCTTCGAATAAATCCAGCAGAATACAATTAAAAGTACAGTAATCAGTAGGTTATTTAGCGCTCATTAATTTTCCTTTTTCTGTCATCATGTGCTTCCTGATATGCTTTCAGGTTCTTCTTAGCAAAATGTATTTTTAGTTTCTAGGCATGCTTTCTTTAGCTTGCGTCATGCACCATGGTTTATGCATATATGAATGCAGAAATTAATGTAACCTGTTTGTGCATTTATCAGGTTATATATACCCCATTAGACTCCATAATGGCTAAGTAGTGATTCCTGTGTGTATCTCCTGTGCTGACCTCACCTACCAATGGGTACACAGTGGAAAAGATTCTTCTGTTCCCAGTAATATAAATTGTTCTTTACCCAAGGTTATACCTTTGAGCATATAATGGTATTATTCACAAGAAGAAAGTCATTTGTGTTCAGACATATTTTTAGTGTACAACAACCCAAACCTACAACAGGTCTAATAGAATGGGAACACACAATCCCTAGGGTCCAACAGCAGGATGAGTGCGTAATTATAGTCAAAATTGGCAGTTTTGAACATTCATGATTAGAAAATTAATGGCTTCAAGCTTCATTCATGTTATGTACCTAGCAGACACATCAAAGGCAAGTTGGTTTTGAAAAGAAAAATAAAAGTTTTAGGACTTTAAAATTAAGCGTGCTAAAATTAAAACTATTTGATTTTAAATAAAATATCTTAAAATCAATACAAAGTGAGCTAAATGTGTTCTGGGAATTGAAAAAAAATGTATATATAAAGATGTGGAATTGCCACATGTAGTTGTCTAATTCTTAGGATAATGGATTTTTTTTTCCTATGGTTTAAACAGATTGCATAATTCTTAGGTATATTTCAGCTGCTTGTATACCAAATTAGAAATATGCTTGTAAAAACAATGCTTTAATTTTCATGATTCTGTTCTGTCTTAGGAACTATGAGGAACTATGAGTATACTCAGCTGAAAAATAACAGTTTTGTCCTGTAATGAATAGCTAACTATTTTTGCAATTATACTACTACACTATTTTTTTTTCAGTTTAATGTTTTAATTTAGCTATATGCTATGTTTAAATTGTCTGGGTTAATTCTCTGTGCATTAGCCCTAAAGACTAGATGATTGGTATATGGAACATTTTGTTACGTTATTGTAATATATTATTTTTTTTTAATTTGGATAAGACCTGGATTTTTTTTCCCCAAGCTTAAGTTCAAATTTCCCTATAAATTCAAATCTCTTCTCTTACATAATGACAACTAGACATATCACACAACTCTTTGGAGGTAACCATGGCATCCATGAATTAAAAAAAAGTGTCAACTGGTTACTCTTTTTCTTTTCCATCCCACTTTAACTCTTAATATATTGGACTGTAAAAAGACCATAGATAGTCCTGTATCCTCTTTATGTGTCCTCTTACTGTCTTGGGGACCTATGGTGCCTGTAGGCAGTGGTATATATGATTAAATTTTAGTGGAGGTGCTCTGAGAAGGAGTTGGAATGAGAGATCCAGTTTGGTGTTTTACAAATAACTTGGGATTCTTTGCATTTGGAGCATCTTTTTTCAAAGAGGAAAACAACTGCTCTAAAGCAAGAGCGAGCAACATCACACGCCAGTGACACAGTGACAAACACCTTCCCCAGGCAGTGGTCTCTGTTTAGTGTCAGACCCATTCCAGCCCTCATCACCCTCCTACTGTGCTTCTTTAGGCAATGTTCAAAGCCACATTTAGCTGATTAATGCCAACATAACTGGCTAAAGTTTCTCGTAGTTCAAATCCTGTCAGTAGTATGGATGTCATGCATCATCTTAGGTATGAGTAGCAGTGAATTAAAAGGTAGAAGCTGTGCCTGCTCTCCAGCACTAACTGCTTAGCCAGCAGAAAGAATTCCATGCTGAAATAAGTATACTGTTTTTATCAAAAAAAAAAAAAAAAAGTCATACGACATTTTGTGTTTTGGAATTCACAATGTTATTTTTTCACATAGAGAGAAAAAAACACTACTTACAATAAACAAACATTTTTAGTCAATATGGGAAGAGGATGAGAGCAAATCTTGAGATCATTTGATTTTTGTTGAGAGAACTGAGGGGTTAGTTTTTAGCATTTCTCACAAATTCTTACTTTTATTGCTATCGTGCCTGGTTCTTCTTCTCCACTGACACATCTGGCACCTTTGACTTTTTCTGGCCTTAACAACTGACTGTCAGTGTACATAAGAAGCTTGTAACTCTCTCATGTCACCCCTACAAATTATGAATCCTGAGCCAAGGCTTCCTCAAGTCAGAAGGGGATGCTTATACTAAAAAAGTACTAGAAAATTAATTTCAGGGAATATCTAGTCCTCAAGTCCATGAAATAAAGCATGTGGGTATCTAGTTTAACTCCTACATTTGAGTAGTTAGTGATAGTTTTTAACAGCTATTTGTTATAGTTTATGGTTGATTGCACACTATGACAGTGATTTCTTATGTTGTTTACCTTTTGCTACTTGAAGGGCATCATTTAATGTATCCATATGACTTCATAAAAATGTTATTTGAATTGAAAATTTCTACAGCAAAGTCAGCATTTTTATAAAACAGTCCATATATTTATTACTGTTTGCAAAGATAAAAAACTTGAGAAAGTAATATTGCAAATATAAAATATCTAGCTTACTATCTGAAGTATTTTAAGAATATTGTAAACCTGAGATAGAAAGAGCTAGTAAGCCATCTCACATAATCTCTATTATTCTATTGACAGTGTGAAAAATATATAGAGAACTAAAGATTAAGTATATTGTCAGGTAATTCATAAGCAGATACCACTGTAACAACAGACATGTGCCTTTTTTGGTGGTCTTGATAAACCAATATGGACAATTGATTCACTTCATTAAAAAAAGAGACAGCATAATGAAGAGGAGAAAATCCAATGCTATCATGCTCTTTGATGTTATCCTCTTTAATATTGTCTTTACAGTGTATTGCACTGTGGTGGTACTTTATTCAGTTTTTAAGGGTTGGGGTTTTGGTTTTGTTTCTGGTTTTTGGTTTTGTACCTTTTTTTTCTCTTTTCCCAAGTGAAGTTTCTGTAAGTTGCAGAATAAACTTGTGACAGACAAAGGAAATATTAAGAGTTTTGTAGACAAAGGCAAGCACTGTTTCAATAGGTATGTTGGTATGTATGGCCTGTAAAGCAATAACAAAAATTTGCACATTCAGGACGACTGATTAGATGACCCATGGCAGACGTTGCAAATTCTTCTAAAAAGCAAAATAGTAAGGATGGTTCTGCTGTCATGGATGGTGCCCGAGTTGTTTAGGCTGAGTGATGCTGTGTCAAATACTTACCCTTTTCTCCTATTATTTCAGTTATTTATATGGTATTTTGCAGTATGAGAACATTTCAGGCAGTTACAGAGGGCAAACCTTCAGTTTTATTGTTCCCCAGCAGTTCAGATTTTCCTTCTGTCTTTTCTGGCAAGTCTTGTCTAACTGAAATGTTTTTGAACTATAAAACAATTGCCAGCACAAGTGGCGAGTAGTGGTTTCTTCAGGCAATTTCCAAGGCTTTCCTTTCTCTTTCTGTACGAACTTTCTTGTTCATTTTTATTCAAAATAATAAAAAAGAAAGGCTAATTAGCGAAAAAGTTTCCATTCCCACACACCTTACGAGAGCTGAACCGAAGCCAAATTTTATTTAGTACTTTAAAGCTGGCTATGCTCATTGATTCATTCTGAAAAAGGAAGTGGATACACAGAGAAAGTGAGTTGTTTTGCAGCCTATATTCGCAAAATGTAGTATAGGTCAATTTAAACCATCAGGTTTCAGGAATTTTACAGACCAGTAAACTGATGAAATGCAATTCTCAAAATTTTTAATTTACTCTGCAATTAAGTTTCCTTCAATTCTTTGTTTCTGATTGGGTCTTTCTTTTTAATTCATAAAGGATGATATCCACTATTCTAAAATGAATTCAGAACTTTAATTTGTTAAGCTCATAGTCCAGTTTTTTGTTGGATCTGGAAATGTTTGTTTCACTGGAGAGAAGCTATGCAGAAACTCATCTCTGAAATGGGGATTTTGTGGAGTAATGAAGGACCTAAGGATGTTTAGTTGAGGATACAGCTGATGAATTGAACTGCGTATTTTTAGTCACAAGTCAGTCTTAGGATATGCAGAACCCTTTTTGTTGCCCTTCTCTTACAAGAATTCCCTCTAAATAATTGATTCAAAAACAATCTAAAGAGCATACATCTGTATTGCCATATAGTTATGCTCATGATCTTCCTGTTTTGTAAAATATTTTCTTAATTTCTAAAGTGGAATTTTGCATGCAACTTGATATTTTTGTTACCCTTAATTATGTACACTTTTGAACAGTTCTCTCCATACAAAAGAAGATATGCCTCAGTTGCTAAGGTGGTTTATCTTGTCCCACAAATTCTTATTAAAGAGGAGAAACAAAGCACCTTTGTGGGAAATATAATGACACACAGACAGCTAAAATAGGACACAAATTTCTGGAAAATAATAAATCACCTGGCCAAGAAGAAAAACAAGAGAATGCTGTCTTTTGAAACAAAGTAAACAGAGTTAAGAATGGAATCATGACCAGATTCATGGGCAAAGAGCAGAGACAACCAAAACACGCAAAAGCAAAACAAAATGAAAGTGTTAGAAGCAGCTATAAGTAAAACTAGAAAACACAAGGCTGCATTTCAATTATCCTTCCCTGACCATCATTTTGAATTAGGTTAGAAGAATAATATTTAAAGTCTACTAGGAAATAATGTTGGCTTAATTCTTTATGCCCAGCATTATTCTATTCTTAAAGGAAAAACATTCTTGTATATCCTGTCTAATATCTATTTCACCATTCTGTACCCTCTGAAACTATAAAGAGATCATCTAATCTCACCCGTATGTCACAAACTTTCAAACGCCACTTTATTACCATTAACTTGATACTACAACTGGGTTTAAACTAAAATCCTCCAACAGGCAAGAAAAGAAACTTAGGCACCACGAATTCAAGGGCAGAGAATTACTTCTATCATGTAAAAAAACATCATGGTGGGGTTTTAATCCATTTAAGTTAGAGATGAGCCCTTTTGAAGTGCTTATCATCTGGATTTTAGCTTAAAAAAAATCTTTTCTGCTGATTTATCACCTGGAAATTTGCAAGGACAAAGTAGCTTATAGTAGCTTATAGTTAAAACAGACAATTAAAAGGAATTTATACTGTATACTACATACTATATACTACATGTCACACGCCGAAATTCAACAAAGATGTTTTGAACATACTCAAGGAATAAAAGGCAGTATAGTCACATTAGCCAACCTGACATAATTAGTCTTGCTAAGAGCGCGTGCATTTCAAATATGTTTAGTTGTACTGGTTCCAGGATGTTTGCAGCTGTCCTGCTGCTGCCTTGTGTGGATGCATCAGTTCAGCTGCCACCAGCTTACAAGTCTCTCCTCTGAGATCTGATGGTGGCGTTCCCAGTGAGCACACAGTTGTAGAAATTAAGAAACTGCTGTAGCAGTTCAATCACTCTCAGTGCACATTTCATTAGTAAGAAAGAGTTTTGGGTTCTTCTTACTTCTGAAAACAAAGCTTATGTGATGTGCTTTTTGTGTATCTCTCTGCTTTCTTATGGAGATAATTGAATTTCTTATCTAATTTCAACCAGAAGACAATAGAGAAGACAAACCTGAGAAGGAGCCAAAGACAACAATTGGAAACTAGGTTTTGACAAACTAAAGAAGATTTAGCCACAAATAGCACAGAGATTCTTATAGGAAAACCTGTATTCTCATAGGAAGACCAATGCTTTCTAGAGAATGAGTTACGTGCTCATGCTCTGTAGTTCTCTTGTGAGAGGGGACAATAAGCGTGTTTTTGTTGGTCCTGCGTAAGATGTCGATTTCCATGAATTCCCATTTTGTGCATCCAGGAAGGAATTGATATAGGACTTCAGGGCCATGGAACTTTTCATGATGCTCCCACAAACCTGTCCTTCCTGCACCACACGGTGACAGCGGCTGCTCATTTCCAGTCTCAACTGTCCTTGCCTACAGGAGAAAGTCTAGGTTGTCCCTGACTTAGAAGACAATGGTATATATATAGTATGTATATGTATATATATATATATATGTATATATATATTTATGTGTATATATATATCTCTATCTATCATCCTTATTCCTCCCTTGCTCCTTTCATTTTCCTTTACATAAGAGCTAAGGAACTTACTGACTTTACTTAGCAAAAGTTTCCCCTAATTTACATTGAAATTAGTGACACAGTGCCTATTAGCTTCGATGGGAGTAGAAGCAGGTTGCAAGTTATTGACTGCTTTCCAAGGTTCTGGCCATAATCTATGGAAATTGGCACACTTCTAATAACTTCAGTGGAGCTTTGTTGATACGTCTTGTTCCGAAATAATCAAATTTTAATGCCTTTAAATTTAAAAAATGGAAATTGCAACAACATAAGGATTCATCAAAGTAAAATGGAAAAGAACTAATTCAACTTTTGAGAGACAAGTGTCTTTTTTAACATACTTAGGATTAGTGCTTCAGATACCACAAGAACCAAATACCCATCTAGCAGCCAGTTACCTTAAAGTCAGCTGCAAGGCTGAAAGTAACACATGAAGAGACACCTTCGTTTTCCTGTACATCTCCCACGGTCCCTCATCAACAGACTGTCCAGGACTTGTTCTTCTGAATTAAGGTCTGAGCTTAATTAGCGTGAATTAAGCATTTATTCTTGTTAGAGTAGTGCTCTAATTGATACCAATGGCTTTTAAAGAGGCTAGCAGTGAACAAAAATGGTGGATAGCCTGCCACCAGCCTCTTTCTTCAGTAGAACAGCGCAAGTCAGCTTGGGATGTTGCGATGTGTATGAGACAAAACTATCACATCGCTTCTGAAAAATGGGTATTCTAAATGTGCCAGCAGCATTCTGAGACCAACTTAGCTTTTTGACAAAGTCTTTTTAAATATAGATCTTCCTTTCCACTATGTTCGTTCTCAACTCTGCTGTCTTTCCTACTTGAGCACAATCTCTGACTTAGTCAGGATTTTTTTTCCTTTTTCTTGCTTGAAAAACTCAGAACCCTTTAAACTTTTTTTTTTTTTTTTTTTTTTTTTTTTTAAAGTGGGAGTCACCATTTTTTCAGCATGTTATGCTACCAAATTAGGAACAATGCTTCATAGTAGTTATCAGACAGTAGTTACTATCAGAATAGAATGGCATGTTTGACGTGGTCACTTTGGCAAAGTATCACATTTGGTAAATGTTGTTAAAATCTGAGGATTAACGTTAGAAATTTAAAGTTACTAGTCTGACATATGGAAAGCACAGCATGAGATGTGTTTATCTTTCAAGTTTGGTATCTTAAACACAAGTCACTGCAGATGATATTAGCCTTTCTTGGAGAGTTTAAAATTTTATTTTAAATCAGAATTAGGTATTCCTTCCATTCTGCTAATTCTGTATTAAGGTATGCAAAGCTACATGACAGTTTTACAGAGGACTTCAAATATGGCAAGTATGGTTATCTTACTGACCACAAAGGTGAAGTGTGGTTTATATTGTATGGAAAGCATGTTTCTTACTTTCATTCAAAACTAAGTTTAAAAGGAGAAAAGCTTACCAAATGAAATATGATTCCAGAAAGAAAATACAGCTCCAACAACTAGCATCAGTAGAAACTCTTATGTTTTAGGAATTTCGGAAATATTAACTGCTGAAGGACTCTCTAACAGAGCATGGGACTGCAGATAGACCAGTCATTCATCATTTAATATCCTGAATAATTTCTTGCTGACTAAAAGAAATACATATCAGAGAAGTCAAATAATCCTTTCCCATTATTATATATGATTCATGAATTCCAGATATTATACAAATGCACCATTAATCTAAAAGGAAGTAGTGTTTGTCAAAATAGCATTTAAATAGTGCTAAAATAACATTTAAGGTGTCAAAGTAACTGAATTTTTTTCAATATGTTTACAGTGTCCACACTTGCAACCACCATTTCAGACAATATTAGGATTTTTGTAATATGACTGGCATAGAAATATTTGGAACTTTGTCTGCATTTCGCTATAAGTTTACATTTCAGCTATGGAATTAAAAAAAAACATGCAATCTGCTACCAAAGGTGAACAAATTTTATAATTGAAAAGTGTGAAGAAATAACATTAAAACCTTTATGTTTCACCTCTACTTACCCTTAGTTTATTTAGTGCCTATATATTCAGAGTTTTAGACTGAACAATACATCATGTATGTGGAAGAGCTTTTTTAGGTATTTGAAAAAAAAGTGTAGTTGTTGATGGTAGAGAAGGAGGTAAGTCTGTCTATGAGGTGTCCAACTGTTTTGTTTGCTCATGACACCTTTGAAAGTGAGAGAAGGCTTGGCCACCTTGTGACTGATGAGCTCCTCACAGCTGACCCTGCTTTTGACAGGAAGCAGCATTAGATGACCTACTGAGGTCACATCCAACGCTTATCTCTTTGGTACCAAGTTAGGACTGAGGGAAAGAGGTGCTGGGATAAAACATGATGTGATTTTATACCCTTAAGTGTCCTAAGAGGGGATTTTTGTGTGTTTTAGAAGTTTTGGATATCATACAGATAAAAAGTTTTTGCAGGTGGAAAGTAATTTATGTAGTTATTTGGGAGACGGCTTTGACCTTGTAATTTGTTCATATTGTGTGAAAGAGCAAAAGTATTAATTGCAGAGCTGATAGAATAAACCCAGTCAAAGATAAGGTGACTGAAGTGTTTATGAGGATTTATAATGAAGCACAATGTAATCTAGTCATGAGGAATACGTATTTTCTAGCTGGGGTAGTATGAAATGTAGAAATTGGAGCACATGCACCCTGACTTGGTCTTAGTCCCTGATTTTGAATAAGGCATATGCCATAAAAAAAGACACTACTAGTAGGATTTGCACTACGTTAAATGTGCATTTGCTGATAGATAAGCATTGTTTGACCAGACTTTGAAATTATTTTGATACCTTTGTGTAGTTATTTCAAAGCATGGCATAGAAATTATTTGGATTTGTTACTGTCACTGGATCTGAATGTGATAAAGTGTATCTCTGATATGATATTTAGTGTTATTCTTATGGGTTTAAACAGGTTATAAAACCCCCAGCTTTGCACCCAGCTGCATCAGTACATTTATGCTCTCAGAAGTGGGTCTAGGGGTTTCTTTCCTTTTTGGCTGGAAGGAAGTAGGCTCCTGTTGTGAAAGCGCTAGACTGGAAGTCAGGACTTTCCTGCTTGTGCCACAGACCTTCTGTGTGGCCCTGGACAAGTCATTTGGTTCCCACCACTGCAGTTTTCCATCTGAAACTGGAAATGTCGCTTTTCTATTTCAAATAGTAGTTTAAGAAATTATGTATTAGTCACGTTACATTAAGATGTAATGCTGATAGGTGACTCTAAAGTAGTACCTGGGCACTTTCAATAAGAAAGTTGAGTTTTGTATATAAATTACTTAACTCAGTAATTCCTGTGAGAAGTTTCTATTAAAAAGGAATCCAACAAAAAATTCCTCATCGTAAGCCTAAAAATATTCATGATTCTTCTGCAGGAAACAAAATCAGGAAAACTTTTAGTCTTAAACCTATCTGTTAAGTTCATGGTGTGTCTAAAAGTGGGTTAATTTCAGGAAACACATCTCGATACTGTTGGTTTAGAGCTCAAGAATGGGTGGATATCAGCTGCCATCATCTTAACCCTCAATTGAAGGTTCTGAAGTAATTCTTATATTGTAAAGAGGCAATAGTTATTCTGTTAACTGCATTATTAACACAAGTAATATGGTATTCCTTGTATCATTAACACTGTATTACTTATATTACAAGTATTACAGCTTCTAGGTCTCTCAGTGGCTCAAGTTGGAGAAAACTATTTAAAGAAGCCTCTGAATCAGTGCTACCAATAAAATTGTTACCTTATATTCTGATTTATAGATTTATGAACTTCTCCACTTTTTGGTGTCTTTTAAGAATTCTTTTCCAGTATTCCTCTGTTGGTCTGGCAAAGGCTTGTGAGACTTGCAGGCACTGAAATGTTGCTTAGCAGTTTGCTGAAGCCATGGTTTCTCTATTGCTCTCCTGCTGTGCTTGAAATTCACCCATTTATGTTTAAGTATGACAATACGAAACAAGGGGAAATAACCACTATTTTTTTATCATGTCTCTGGGACAAATTTGTCAGCCTTTCATGCAGAAAGACTTGCATTGTCCTCAACAGGATTTCTGTGTGAAGAAGAACTGCTGCATTTAGTGCTTTGAGTTTTTAAATCTTACACTCTCTGTGCCTGAATATTGACAAATGCACTACTCTTAACACCTTATTTATTTTTTTATTGAAAGTAGAAGCTTGCCTTTCCTCCCCCTTCTCAATTCTTGTTGATGTCAGACAAATTTACATGGATGATTGCTCCCTTAGCATGCTTATCTATCATCATAACTGTGAGATATCACCATCAGTGTAAAACAGAAGAGATCACCCAAATTCTGCTATTTATTTAAAGGACACATTAACCTTCAGAATTTGATTTATTCTTTATTTACAGATCCATGGACTCCCACACATTTCTAATGTTTTTATATTAACTGTTGCCATGAAGCAGGTGATGTTACATTAGTTCTGATGCCTCATTTTTCTGAGTATCTGAATCTTGTTGCTCCTCTATCAAGCTTGCTGAATTTCTGGCTTTGTAGGGAAAAGTGCAACCAAAGCATAGAAGTCTCTACATTCAATCATGTTAAACATTTGAAATATTTTTTGTGAGCGAGATCTCATGGGAGATTACGAACCATTTACATGACAGGAGATTTCTTTTTCCTATTTGCTGGATTTCTTGGGGTTTTTTTGGCTTGTTCATTTTCTTACTCCTTGAACACACAAAATGTCACTTAAAACTGCAGAATTCAGTTACAAGTACCTTGTCTGATAAGGGTTCTGCCCAGTGTAGTGTTGTCACTTGGTCCACAGTAGGTTCCTGTTTCTTTCATACAAGGAGAGGTTACCTGAGGACCTTTGTCTGTGCAGAAATTGCTCATTAATATCATCTCAGTTCCAGTGCAAATTCTCTTTATTCTCTTCCCCTGTTCCCAGTGACACAGTATGATGGCACTCTACAGTTCCTCTGAGTCAGCTGTCATCTCCTATTTTTCATTCCTCTTTATGTAGTTTCAAATAGGTCTGTGCATATGACTGATGCACATTCCCATGGGATATAAACGCACTTCAGAACCTTCCTCAGACCAATCCGTTTAATCCTTGTGCATGCTCATACTGAGTGCTCATGATATTATTGTTATCTGAGTTTAAAACCTCCAGGTTGAATAAGTTTCTTCACGCTGTTGAGGTTAGTTTCTACTTATCTCTTTTCAAAGGCTAAGTAGGTATACAAGCAAAAAAAATACAGCTAAATAAATAAATAAATAAAAGATTTTTTGAAAACATATGTAATTCAAGTAGTCTTAATGGCAGGAGGTTGAAAGAAATTTTAAGTATCCATCTCCCATTTAAGACTTTGAAAAATTTTCCTTCTCTCTTTAGCGTTATAATAATTCTTAAACCACATGTTCCTTCCCCACTTTCCGAAGGCAGTAAGCACACCAAAGAACTGAAAATATGGTACAGCTTCAAATATAATGACATCATCATTACAAGCTGACCCAGTCAGCATTTATTCTGGCATCCTCTTCACAAGCAATCTTGCAAAGCCACAGTACTTCGTTAGCTAGTAATTAAAGAAGCTGGTCAAGAAACAATAATTGACAGCATTCAGGTTTCTGGGTTTTTTTCTTCCATGATAAAGTGAAAACAAATCATTCTGAATGTTTCCATGTACCCAAAATTTAATTAATTGAAAAAGTTAGATTTTCAACTTAGGTCTCCTCTGTATATCAGTTAAAAAAGAGTGCACCCTGGAATGCTTAAATTGATATTGCTTCATGACACTTTTTCATTTGTCTGAAAGAGCATTATTAAATTTAAAAACCTTAAATTGAAACCACTTCAGCCAGCTCTTAAAAGCAATCATTTTAAAATGTATTTTAATAAGTTATTTTTAATAGTCTTTATACCATTTGTGAAGAAAAGGTTTATCCTCTAAAATAAGAGCCCAAACCAAGATAAGGGTAGACTAGGTTTAAAATGGAGACTTATAGGACCGCAACTGTCCTTACTAAAACTATACATTACAGCTTTTTACAAAATACAGAGAAATGTTAGACCCTTATGAATGGCATTTACACAAGCCAGTGAAGAACCCAAAAGTTTAACGTTATGCTCTTTTTTCCAATTAATTCATGCGCTCATCTGACTTGACTCAAAGCCCTGAACCCTCTCATGTAATTGGATTCAGAGGAAGAAAATACTTCCTTCAAAAAATATCTTTAGAATCATAGAATGTCCTGAGTTGGAAGGCACCCACAAGGATAAAGTCGAACTCCTGTCCCTGCATACGACCACTCCACAGTTCACAGCATGTGTCTGAGGGCGTTGTCCAATAGCTTCTTGAACACGGTCAGGCTTGGGGCCATGACTGCCTCCCTGGGGAGCCTGTTCCAGTGCTCCACCACCCTCTGGGTGAAGAACCTTTTCAGAATGCATAACCTAAACCTCCCCTGGCACATCTCCCTGCCATTCCCTTATGTTCTGTCATTGTTCACCACAGAGGAAAGATCTGCTCCTAGCCTTCCTCTTCCCCTTGTGAGGAAGCTGTAGACCGCAATGAGGTCTTCCCTCAGTCCCCTCTTCCCCAGGCTGAACAAATCAAGTGACTTTAGCCACTCCTCATAGAGCTCCCTCTCCAAACCCTTTACCAATTTTGTAGCCCTCTTCTGGACACTCTCCAGTAGTTTTATATTTTTTTTTATCCTGTCGTGCCCAGAATTGCACACAGTGCTCCAAGTGAGGTTGCACCAGTGCAGAGTAGAGTGGAGCAATCACCTCCCTCGTCTGGTTGGCAATGCTGTGCTTGATGCACCCCAGGACACAATTGTCCCTTTTGGATGCAGAGCACACTGTTGGCTCATGTTTAACTTGCTGTCGACCAGAACCCCCAGGTCCTTCTCCGCAGAGCTGCTTTCCAGCATCTCATCCCCCAGTCTGTTTGTACAGCCAGGGTTGCTGTGTCCCAGGTGCAAAATTTGGCACTTGCCCTTGTTGAACTTCATGCAGTTGATGACTGCCCAGTTGTCCAATTTGTCCAGATCCCTCCTTTAATGATGAATTTCAACCTAAACTTCATTCAAAATGTTAGTGGCTAGAATATTTTCACATGCTATGAGGCTAAACTCTTTCATTTGATTAACGGGGCTGTCTTTTTCTCTCACATTCTATAAGAGTGCTTAAATTTCCATGATATACAGTAATCCACACAAAACATCTCCAAGATTTCCCAGTGAAGCAGTTGGTTATGTATGAACTGGCTCCAGTCTCAACCCCAATGTTTGCATAGAACACTGAACCAAAATTCTGGCCCTAATTGCCACACTTTCTGCATCACTCAGCAGATGCAGCTATTGGACTACTAGAGAGAGAAAAGATGTAACCACCAGAAGTTTACTCTGGTTTGAGTGGTATCAAAGAGAAAGATCAGATTTTAAAACGTCATCAGAATTCTAAACATATTTTCTGTATTGTCATTTGATTAGGTTTTAAGCCTGTCTGATTGTATCAATGTATTTTCTTAGAAATGTGACCGTTCATCACATATCATGGTAGAGAGAGTATAGTTCCTAATGCCTTTTTAAGAGAAGATGAAATTGGAAATTGTTGTTCTGTTTTTGAAAATCATTCAAAAAACCTTTTTTGAATACCTTGTTACCTCTTCTGGATTAAGACTCTCTGAGCTGTTCGGGTGAAAATCTTTAATTTCCATTTAAGCAAGGACACTCAAGGAATTTTCTGGTGTCAGCTGGCCAATTCTATTTCCATTTGTCTTCACTCTCATGGTAAGGAGCCTGCAGAGTTCTTATTAATCTCAGAACAGAGGATATCAGTGAAGGGCTGCCAGGATGAGTGACAGATGAGAGATCAACTTTTAAATGCATAGTCAAATCAAATATATGTTTTCTGGAAGAAGAAATAGGAACAGAACCTCAGACATCTTGTTTGGATTGAATCTCTATCATTCATTTAATGTGTATTAACTTGACGCGTGTATTTTACAGTAAGTGGAGTTGTGATTTCTGACTGACTAGGAGCAGAAGGAAAACTTTTAGAATAATGCTGAACTTCAGAAACATATATCTCATTTGCATTTAAGAGGTATACTGAATTCCTCTGTCTCAGCTAGGGGTGCATCAGGAGTTTTGAAGTGTTACTTGTTGATTTGATGGTAGGTAAACTAAAACATTTTCCTGTTACTGTCAAAGCAAATACTGATGTTTAATTATCAACTGTCATACAATAGGATACATTTTAAGTTTATACAGTTAGATATTCTGATTCTGTAATCTTTTTCTTGAACTCCACAGTCATTTGTAAAGTTCCAATAATGGTTTGTAAAATCTCTACAAAAACGGTCTTGACTTTTCAAAAATATGTCCTCTGACTATTTTCATTTTTTTTTCTGGCTGTAGGAAACCTGGATTTTGATAGAGGCTCTAGCATGGATCTAGAACCTTTAACATGTATTGGTCATTTAATACTATCTCAGATGATGAAAAATGTATTTTCATCCTGGTTTTGGAAGATTTCAGGGAAATCTGTGTTCAGAAGTAGTCATAATTTAGAGTCATAATTAAATGTGTCAATGCCAAATCTGTAGTTCAGACAAAATTTTGCATTTACTGACACCTAACACAGTTGATTGGAAATTTCTGTTAGGGTGAAATAGCAACTAAAATACAGTTAGACTTTGTTATAAGGTGAGGCAAATGGAAGATCAACTGTGGTAGCTACTGCATAATTAGGGTGCAGAGTATTATGGGAAAAAGATGTAATTTGAAGTATTCAGAATATAATTTTAAGGACTACGCTTGGGTTAAAGATTAAATTAATTCTTTAACATTTGTCAGCAAACCCTTGAGTGTCATTAGCGTAATTGAGAGTATTAAAGATCACCATTTTGCTTTTGCTCCAGCAAATGTGCTGCAGCCCAGCTGGTGCTCTAATTTCTGTTACTTGAGTTTCCTTGAATAACTATCTACTCTTATGAGATAAATTGTTTTAAAAGAACATTTAAAATGAGTGTTTTGAAGGTAGAGTGTTACAAAATATATAGATCAAAATATAAACATGAGTGAAACTAATTCATAAATCCTGTTTTGGAGTAGCACCTTTATGTTTCTGCTGTTACTGTGCTGAAAAACAGTTATGGCATATCATGCATTACTGTCCTCTTTAGAGCATTTTTTTAGCTTAACACATTGAAAGTTCTTTGTAGTTATTTTGGGTTGGCTTTTGTAGGAGTACACTTCCGTAGCCTAAAGTAAAATCTCTTAATTGCAGGGAGGGCAGAATGTGTAGTGCGTTTTATATATAAAATCTCAATTATTTCATCCATATGTATGGTCCCATCTGCTTAAGCATGCTGCATTGAAAGAACAGGGGGCTTTCTTCCTTCTTCCCCCACCTTGACGATGATTTCAACAAGCAGCACAACCCGTTCCAAAGAAATGCAACTCATTCTTTCTTAGAATGAACATGGACAGGGTGATCAATGGAAAGCTGTAATTGCAACTGCTCCCTTGTACAGTACAGTTAAATTCCATTCTTCATAGTGACACATATCTAGCAGTATGGTTTATAATTCTACTGTTTGTGTCCCCATGTTAAATGCAAAATAGAAGTTTATAGTATCTGAAATTTCCCTTCGTAAACAACGTTGTAGACCAAAATCTAAAGCCACTCTGAGAAATTAAATGAGAGACTCTTTCAGGAAAATATTGAATAATGATCTTGTTAGATATATCTAATACCCATATTATTAAAATCTGCTCGTTGGGCTTCTTAGAGTAAGCAGGGTGGGTTATTCATTTTTTCAGCTTCTCTACTGAGATAATGATTCATGAGATTTGCATAGGAGTGTGTCAAGATGATGGTGATATAAGATTGTATTTATGGGAGTTTAGTACATTTAGATCTGTTAGAATTTTGGGTGTGCATGTGCAGAGAATTTCAGATAGGGATTTTGAATAAATTAATAAATATTGTGAAAAATGACAGATGAATGTGTTTTGCCATGGTAACCTGAGAATTTGTTTGAAATTTGGATAAGTCATTTAAAATGTTTTAACATTTTTATCCTGTGGTGATAATGCTGGTAAGACATGTTGTGTATGGCATACTGTTTAGAGACTATGAGAGAAATAGAAAGAGCTTTCTACATTTTTGAAGGCTGAATGGATTGATAAACAAGTTTTAAGCTGCTTATGCACTCAAACACAGCTGCAGAACTTAAGCAATGACTGTAGTTATTGTACAAAAAGTACTGAAAAACAGCAATGTTCCACAGTGATTTGACCATTATATGCTCTTCCAAGGAAACATGAACAGTGGATTCTTTGGGCGAGGGGCAAGTGTTAGGAATATGCTGTTTGTAAGAAATTACTTTTTTTGAAGAAAATAGTTTGCTAATGTGTGTTCTGAATTCACTAATTAGTTTCCAAGCCCTAGTCATTTGACTGTAACCACCAGCATTAAGTTAATTATGCCAGAATTTTAAACATTTTATATAACAGTCTTGCTGTAAATTCTCCTCTGTTTTCCTAAGCAGCAGTGTTCAATCTATATATTTATAATCTCCTTTTTACTGAAAAAGGATACTGAAGTACAGTAATTTACCTATCTTCTAAGTTCATTCTGGAAATAAATAACATGTAAATTTTCTAATTCCTCTTTGGTTTTTTTTTTGGATGTTGGTTTTCTGTAGATCTCAAGCCAGATGATAAATTTCAGAGAATTTCAATTTTCCAAGTTACTAGCATCTTTCATTGATCAGACTGGAAATATCAAAAGAATGGACTTATAGAATGGACTTTCTGATTATGCAAGTATGTGTGCAGGGAGATGAAAATGGGGAAGGGGGAATGAAAATGCCTTTTTTCTTTCTGGAGGAAAGAAAATTGTTTTGAGTGAAGGATGTAATTTTTGATCAGCTTTTACTTTTTCAATACAGTTGGACCTTCAGAATTAAAGATCATTCTTGCTCTTCATAGTAAATCAGAATAGCTTATTTCTCTTCTATTTCTAGAAAGAAAAGATACTTTTTATTTTCTTATGGTCAAGGTAACTATTTTGAATGACGAGGCAGGGATATTTAGATTACTTTCCAAAAGGTTGCCGGTTCTATTTTGTCACATATGATCTCTGAGAGAGGGCATGTTCTCAAGTTTGTCTTCCTCTGAGCCTCAGGAAAAGAATAGCTCTCGTGTCTTTCTAATTCTTTAGAAATATGTGCATATCTCTTGGGCTATTTTAACAAAACCCAGAAGATGCATACATTTTAATGGATATTTTAATGGTGATGTAGAAAAACAATTATTGTACAGAAATAATATAACATGAACCAAGCCCAAAAGCTATGAAAACAAACAAACGAACAAGTAGAATTTCATGTGCTCTTTCAGCAAAAGAATTGTCAATAGTAACAGAAAATTCCTGTTGGTTTGTTTTGTTTTTTTTTTAATGAGAAATACAATTCAAAATTTCAATTAGAAAATTAAGTAAAAGAAAACCACTGAGGAAACCAAATAGTATTCTAAACTAGTAATATTGAAAAATTTTATTCTGCTAGAAGGACTGCAAGTGAAAATCATAATTCTCCTTACTTTGTTATTCTATTGTGATTTTGTTGTTCTTGAAAGTAGTGCTTAAGATCATTAGAAGAACTGAAGGTCATTAAGACATAGAAGAAAAATGGATTTTCTGATTTTAAAAAGAAGATGTCTTAAGTTCATGGTATTTTCCCTCTTATTTCTTGTCATGCAGAGAAATCAGAATAAAATGAAACACAGAAGGATATCTTTTAAAAATGCAATATATGGGGTTAATAGTGTAACCTGTTTTTGAGAGGATGTTCTGGAATTATTAAGGTTAAAAATACAAACACATGAACACACGCACACAAACTTTACCATCCTAAATCAGCTTAAAAATATATGGTGTTTTATTAGTCTATCAGACTAAATATGATTGGGATATTTAATATAAAATACACTAAACTTGTATAAAACTTCTTGTTAAAAGTCTTAGTGTTCACATAAAGTGAAATTAGTATTCACATAAAGACTTCTTTAATTCCTCTTGCTCTTGTAACTGAAAGGTCATACCTGGACAGGGGTGTGTTCTCAGAATAATTAGGAACATGGTCATGCATCACCAGAATAACAACAAATGTAAATTACTCTTTTTGTAAAGATTCAATGACAAGCTATTGCCATGCATTCAAATAGCTGTTCGGCCAATAAACAGGAGAGACACACTGACGTGTTATCTTGAGCCAAATGACATGCTTGTCAATATTTAGTCACAGAGAGAACTGTTGTTTTAGTAACCAGACAATAAGGGCAGTCAGGTCAGCTGTGATCATCCAGAATCTCTCATTATTTTCACATCTTGCACATCTTAATTCAAATGATAACTCTAAGCCTCAGGTTTTCTGCATGGTTCTCTGCTTAGCTCACGTAGTCCTGGTGTCTTAAAGCCATTTACAAAGAGGACTATCAGTTGAGCTGTCCTCCAGGTGTTGGATACCTATGAATGAGTCCAAATGAGTGTGTGGCTTAAGCAAAATCTTCTCAAATTACTAGTTTTGCTTTTCTTCACACACCCCCACACCCCCCCGCACTGCCCGCCTCCCCCTGCCACAGTGATGTTTCTATTCCCAGCCTTTAAAAGGAGCTTTCAGTATCCAGTATCTAGAAAAAGAGCTTCTCTCAGATTAGGAGCTGTAGCACAGATAAAACTGGAGTGTAATAAAAGGCTATCCCATGAGGTTTTTCTGCTCACTGGACATAGCATGTCCTGAGTTGTAAGGGAGCTTGGAAATGGGCCAAGGCTTCTAGTTCGTCTTGCTTTTTCCTCATGCTGCACGCATTAGTGTAGAAGGACTTAGATGTGTTGATTGTGCCCTTCACCTCGTGGCACAGTCTGAGGAATCTCGCTGCCAAGCATCTCCTCAAGCTTTGGTGTGCCACCCCACTGCTCACCACTGATCTGCCTGCTACCACCTCTTTCCCCCTTCCAATCTAGTTTAAAGCCCTATTGATTGACCTTGCTAACCCCTGAGCAAACACCCTTCTCCCCTTCTGTGAGAGGAGCACTCCATCGGGTGTCAGGAGACCTGTAGAAGGACTGACTATCCCATGGTTGAAAATCTTGAAGTTCCATTGATGACACTAGTCACATAACTGTGTGCTGATTAGTTGGGCCTGCCTGTTCCATTCTGTATTGCTGGTCTCTAAAGTTGACAGAAATATGTCTGTTTGGTAACTAGCTGCTGCCTTGTAAATCTTGTAGGTTGTAAGTAGTTTCTTTAAAAAGCTGGTTCTAGTAATTTCTTTCTGATCTGGCCTTGAGTAAAAGGGCATAAAAAGACCATTGCAATAACAAGTGGCATGCAAAATGTAGCAAAAAATGAAAAATATTTGCACAAGCAAATTACAGGAATCCAGAAAAGCATGAATCTACATATTGTTTTGTATCATTTTGACACACATGAGGCAGGGGGTATGCTATCTTGGCTTAAAAGGAGCTTTCAACAATTGGCCCCCTGTTAGAAGTAAAATTAGTTAGTAAGAAAAATTACAAAGAGTGGTGCAGAGAGAGGAAAAAGGACACGTTCATGTAACAGGAAAGAAATTTAAGTCATTGTGTAAAGCCTTGCTGTTCCCTGAATCATCAAACAAAATAACCTTGTACACTATTAAGTTACATCATTTGATTATGTACACTTTTCTATTAAAAT
Organism: Columba livia; assembly: GCF_036013475.1. Lineage (NCBI taxonomy): Eukaryota > Metazoa > Chordata > Aves > Columbiformes > Columbidae > Columba > Columba livia. Next base: position 26,898,959 of record NC_088607.1, on the reverse strand, counting down.
TTCACTTGATTGTGTACTATTTATATATTATAAAGTCCTTAAAAAAGTTACAAATTCTGCATATGTTTTAAATGATACATGACACTAAATTTTCGTCAAATAATTTAATCCTCATTGAAAAGATGATTTTTAACAATCCCCTAATTTCCATAGAGTCAAAAGTTTATAAAATGGTAATTATTACTAGAAAAAAACTGTGATGGGGCTTATTTCTGATGTATTTGAAAAAGAATAGTAACTTTTTTATACAATACTTGTTCTTCCTTAATGGAGAAAGATGGAAGGAAAGTTTTAGTAATTTTGTGAGGAGCTCACTTGTCACCTCATTTTCTTTAGTTGCCTTTTTCCATTCCATCAACCCAAACCTTCTCTTTCTTTTGGATTCATTTTTTCTGAAATGCCTCATTCTTTTCACTGTTTGATTCAATGTTTTGTTCAGATTCTTCACTGTTGTTGCTCAGATAAAACTGGCTATAGAATTTTCAATACCAAGTTTTTGTAAAACATCTGAATTGCCTACAGCAGTATCACCCAAGGCTGTTGTCTTCCTTGATTTTTAATAGTTAAGCAGAGTTTGACTAGGTCAGCGTTTGTACAGAAGTCCTCCAGGTAAGAAGGAGATGCTGTGAAGCACAAAGAGGAGGATTCCTTAGCACACCTTGCTTTTTTTTTCCTTCAACCCCGACTTAATGCTGCAGTTGGTTGGTATCAGTAGAGTTATATGTATGAGAGTATGATCTGTTAGTTGATACAAGTGACAGAATCATTTATCAATTAAGGTTTTAAACTGACACTCGGAAGTCTGCAAAATGCATCTGTTTTCTCTGTATTCAGCTGTAAAACAGGCAGCCTCTGTAAATCCTTTTCACAACTTTTGTCTGTCTCTTCTGTTCACAGTCCTCAAACAAGTTAATGTTTACTACTTTGTATGTGAGCTCTAAACCAGTAGAGGTTTAACCTTATTTGAGGTCCCTAGGAGCTAACTGTCATCCATACTGTGAGGATATACAGATACATGATTTTAAGGTAAAACCATCAGGATACCTTTAGTTGTCAATGCCAAATTACAAAGTCATTCTATTTAAAAGTATTCTTAGGCTTGAAATTTTGCCTGTGTCCAGACTTGAGACTTTTGGCTTATGAGTGCTCTGATAAATTTCTTAGGGATAACTGGCCCCTGGATTCTTCAGGGTGCTATGGATGCTTGTAAAAAAACTAGTTCTTTTCTCTACTCAGAATAACTGAATCCCAGAGGATATGCCAATGTGGTCTCTGTGACCAACTGTAATACTGGAAAAAAGTCTCGCCTTTGAGATATTTCAGGAAAATAAGTGAAAAGGAACAAAAAACCCATGAAGAATTTTCTGAGATCAGGGATGGCTGCAAATATGGGAAGAATTTCACCAGAATGTAGGATGAGAATATTTCATCTTTCTTTGGTTTGAAGTTGCACTCATAATTTTAATATGGCTGAAGTGCTGCCATGTGGTTACATGAGCACTTCAGCTCTGTGGTGCCTGCATAATTGTTCATTTAAGTGGCAAGTTAACATTTTGTCACGAGTGTTTTTTCCTTGGCAGATGCATAAACTAGAAACTGAATTCTTTTCATCCTTTTTATTTGAAGCTAGATTTTTCTCTTTTTAATCTGATTAAAAAGTATGACCCTTAAGTGCAAAAATGTTGAAAAAAAAGTCACTTTCACAACCCTAAGTTCTCCAGTTCCTAACAATGAGAAGAAAATTTTTATATATGTTTTGATTTATTTATATTTTAATTTCCATGTTATTTTTTCTTATTTTTTTTGTTCTGTTCACCATGCAGCCCTTGCATCTCATAATGTTCTCAGTTTTTTTCTGTTTTCATCCATCCAGTTTATCTATTCTGAGATCTGGGTTTGGTTTGGGTTCTGGTGTCTGTCACCCTTATAAAGGAAAGCAATGTGACATTCACAATTTCAAACATTAAAATAGTACAATGATGATAGTTTAATGAAATATCAAAGCATCGTACGATGAATGTGTTTACATTTTAATTGATTCTTGAGTTAAAAGGAAATGCAGCTACCATCTTCTTCCCATAAATGCATACCTAAGAAAGATAGCACGTATAAAAATGTTAACATGAAGTGTGCGTTAGAATGGCAAATGATTGCTAGCATGCACAGCTTTACAAGTCATGGTAACTCATCTAATGTGCAAAGAAAATCAATATATCTCAGACAAATAATTTTTCCTTCTAAGTATTATTTGCAGGAATCCAGTACTTCCGTTCTTTTGCAGAAACCCTGACAACTGAGTCATAAATGCAACTGAATGATTTCTGTCGATTTCTATGTATTGCATAAATCAAGACTAACACTCTGCAGGTTTTCTGGAATGCATCTTTGTCCAAATTACAGACTTATGATATTGCAAACAATTTCCATTTCTGATAAACATTTTCAGAAACTTTACTGAAAACAAATTATACGTAGAAATGAGACATCTGATGCTTGATTCACAAAATATCATTTTGATACATTTTTATTGTGTTATACTTTTTTATGTATTCTAATATCCCCAGTACAGTATACTTTTCATTATGTAGTGTTAGACCTACAGATTATTTTAATTTACAGGTTTTAAAAATATTTAGTATTTAATTTAATATAACAATGTAAGAACAGGAATAGGAATATTGATTCAGCTCAAAGGTGTTGACAAGGAGTTGTTGACATAATGAATAATTCTACCATTGAAATATTAAGTAGCTTAAGTACTATACATACATATTCATGAGATTTAAGTTTGCATTTCCAAAGATTTTTGAAGTGCATATATGCTACATCAGTTACCAAGTGAGAAAACTTTTGGAAATCTTGATTTCTACCAATTTTCTAATGATTAATATGGAGGCTTAATTGCAGTTATCACACACAGGATTTACCTGGAGATCCTCAGTATTCAGGTGTAATCCACACTGTTTTGCAACATGCCAGAGAGATGTCATGCCTGGCACTAGTGACCAGGTGGTGCTTTGTTTCCTTAGTCTGTGAGACCATCTCTAATGCAAGTCTGCACAAGCATGTGCCCGGCATTCACAGACAGTATTGCCACTGGAGAAGGTTGAAGGCTGAAACAATGTCCTTTTGCAATAAGAGTAATGTTATAAAAAGAAAAAACAACAAAATTTATTACAATATACTTAATAGTTAACATAATCTTTAAGAATGCCATACCACAGATAGATTCCTCTTCTTTTCTTATACTAAGCCAAAATCTCTCTATCTCTCAGTTTTGTCTACAGTGTCTTTCATGCCTCTTATCAACAATGTTACTGTCTGCTCCTATTCCTGCATTTGTATCATCTTTCTTCCCATTTTGGAAAAAAATAGAATCACAGGCATGTTGAATTTATGCTCTGTTTTCTGTTTCATTCTAGTCTGAAATGCATTAGCCTAATTTTTCTAGTTTCTTGCGACTGACACACAGTACTTTTAGACAACACTAGTGTGTATTACTTGTTTTTACTTTCCTCTCCTCTGTATGCTTTTATTGCATATTCAAACAGCTTTCCTGGTTGCAGGTTGCTAAAATACTTGATAAAAGGCCCTTGGACTTCTGAAAACTCTTAGTAAAATGCTATGCATAATATTATGAAAATTAAAAACCACACAGTTCTTAGTAGATGCAGAACATCCTCCCTGTGCATCATGCAACAAATCCACATGATATCCCACGTGCTGACATTAGGGAATGGCTGCCTACACTGAGTTCAGGTTTACTCTCTGATTACCTAGCTCTGAGATACTGATGGTTTTACAGACTCTCCCCTGGGAGAAGTGTCACAACAATATAAATTTACAAAATCTGCTATAGTTGCATGTAGCTGCTAGTAAAAGCAGTACCAAGGTAGTGCAGCATACTGTGTATTCTGCCCGAGAAGAGATTGAAATTGGAGATAGGTGATTGATTACAACATTGATAATAGACAAGGAGCTGATCTTAGCTACAAATAGGGGCAGAGCAGATGGTAGAGGCATATGTTATGCCCTCTGATGTTAGGTAAACACAACAGCTGCCTCTGTTCCTTCAAACACCATTTATTTAGCAATAACCTTGACCATTTTCAATAATGGCTCGATCTGTCCAAGAAAAGAATTCACTCAGCTCTGTGCTACTACCATCTTCCCTCCTACTGATGGACACTTATTCCTCATTTTTGTTGACTTCAGTGCAGCCTTTAGGGTCATACCACTTTCTAAGATGCATAGAGATTTCTTTCTTTACAGTTTCATTTTTGTCCACTTTACTGTTTTGCTGTGCTTTTGTTATGTGTATATGACTGTGTGTGTTCGTTTCCCCGTACCAAGATCTTCCCACTGAAGTTTACAAAAGCTTATTTTAGCAATCTGCATTAACCTTCTTCACCAGTTTATTGTTCCTGCAACTCTGGATATGCAGAGAGGATACAATACACTTCTGGTCTCAAATGTCAATGTTTTGCAAAAAAAAGACCTTTATAAAACTGCAGTACTGTTAAGAATGTTAGTGAAAGGCTATGTGCATGTGTTTAGTGCAGGTTTCTTTACTCTGCATGTCAAAATACAGCACAGAGATTTTTGGGAACATCTGTCTCCACTCATATCTCTGCTTTGTCTGGTAATTTCCTACTGATACTTACCTATTTTCCTATTTTACAACCTTGCAGTTGCTGCTGTGAGAATCCCTAGCGTCTGGGATGACTTTATGGCATTTCTCTGCCTTTTAAAATCCCCTGAAAATATATGCTTCCTCTGTCTTCTTAAGTATTCTCCTTTCTTTGTGCTTTCACTTACCTTTCTACCATTGCTATTGTATCATTTAACTTAAAGAACACTGGAACATAGTTTGTACACTATGCAAAATAGTTATACTGTATCTTCTTAGGATACCATAGGTCCTCACATGTAACTGTTATAAAGGAAATCACAAGTTGGTCAGATGTGGTATTCAGGCAGCATTTGATAGAGAAAAAGAATAGATAACGGTTAGAGAATTAATACTGTAGATTCTTTGACTATCTCATTTTTCTTGATGTTACAGCTCTCTTCAACCATGTTTTGCTATTTTTCTTTTCTTTCATATGAGACATATGAAGAAAGGAATATTGCCAGCTGAGACAAAATGACTTTATGTTGAATGATATGTAGCATAATTTAAATACGATCCTTCTAAGAACAGAACATACTGTAAACCTAGGATGAGGAAATTCGTAGGAATAAAAGAGAGCAACCACTATTGCACAAAATAACACAGTATTTGGATAAATACTTGCAAGGTAGCAAGATTTAACTATTTTGGATCAATTTCTAAGCCCTTTCCTTGATATTCATAATTAATGTCTGATGAGAAAGATTTACACATTAAAATTTTGGATAAGCTGCCACAAAGAAATGAATTGACTAACATAGTGAGAAACTCAAAGGGGAAAATATAGATTAATTTGGTACGTAGCAATCTGGATGCGTGAAAGCTGATGAAAAGAAATAGGACAAGTTAGAAGGGGTATTTTCTATCCACTATTTTAGCAAAAGTTTGTAGTGTCTGTGCTAAAGCTGTATATGCTTAAATTAGTTTCAGTAGCTATAATCACTACATATGAAAAGTATGATAGAAAGAATTTCAGTTCTGATGCTGAATAAAGATGGTATCAACATATCATGAACATTTAACATAGACCTACCATGATGGTTTTCTCTGTGGCTGGCTGTTGCAAGCTGCTTCTCTTCTGCTTTAAGATTTAGCATAGTACAAACCCTTTACAAAGTTCTTTTTTCCTACTGTTTCCAAGAAGAGGGAAAAAACATAAAAATGGTTCTAACTATTTGGGTTTTAGGACAGTTTCAAAATGACCAATAATATTTGTTTAAAGAATCTGTGTATATTGGTATGTAGGAGAAGCTGTGTAACCCTTTCAATTCACACAAAAGTTTTCAGTAAACTTCTGAGGAATACTGTGCGACTGTAGATTGAAATAAATGCTTCAAGTGAAAAACATACAACGTTTTGGTCTGAACAGGATCATTTATTTCCACTCTACTGAGTGCCTTTGATGCGTTTTTCTTGGGGACATGGTTTAGTGCTAGAGTTAGGCTAGGTTATGGTTGGACTTGATGATCCTGGGGGTCTCTTCCAGCTGAAATGATTCTATGATTCTGTGTTGTCTCTTTTGGTGGGCTAGAGCTTCATAAATACAAATATTGCTGATAGCCGTATAATTATGGAGAGATGGGCAAGTGAAATCCAACTGAGAGAAGCACTTGTTTGTCTTTACAAATGGAATACTTTTTAAAAAATCTGTATCAAACATGCAAGGAAGCAAAATTTATGTCTGGAATGGTGGAAGCAAATGTCCTTCACTTTCCAATCCCTTCCTTTGCAAAACAGTTTTCCTGACAGTATTTGAAATCAAATCACGTAGCTCAAGTCTCCCTACTTCTGTAACTGGCTGGTACTGGAGCTCAAGCCATGCAGTTTTGGGGAGACAGAACAGCACAACATAATCCCTTGTAATCACCTCTTGCCTGAACAAGGCAGTTCAGTGTGTTGTGTTTCTTCTTATCAAAACAGGTTTTTGGATAGCTTCAGCATTTTCATCTGTGGATCAATGTTCAGAAAAGGAAAAACAGATAAGAGATAGACAGGAAAATGCAAAGGCACAAAAAGCCTCACAGAACTGTGAGCAGTCATGTTGGTTCATGCCTCAAGTGCATTAATTCAGAAAAGCATTTTCTAGAAATGTTCTGAGAGTTTAATGTGTTTAATTTTTGGTCTCTGTAACTGATAGACATTTACTAGGTTCAGAAATGCCACAAGTTAAAAGTGCATAATTTCTAATGTCAGAGGTATTAATTTTTTAAGCAACTTATGCAGCTGGGGTTCTGTTTAACAAACAAAGGAAACAACATATCAACACTGTCTTGAAACATTAAGAGTTTTGAGATATTTGCCCAGTAAGATGCCAGATTCAGAACAGATTAGTACCTGCTAATACAAATGGCATGCAAGTAGTGTGAACAGCTCGGACCTACACAGACTCAGAATCTGCTGTGATGTAGGCTGATTCTCACTGGGGTTTTTTCCACCTGTTCCAGGACCATGCTTTAATCTTTAATGGTAAATAAAAAATTGTTGGAAAGTGAGCCTTGGCTCCAAGGCAGGCTGTGCAAACTGACTGACACCCATACAACTAGAGCAGATTGTTTCCAACTACAAATGCAGACTGTGGACTAGGATGATCTCACACAGAAAGCAGAAATAATATCAAATATAAATACTCAGGTACCCTCAAAGCTGGCTGACGATATTGTCTTGGGGACAGCTTTAGCTGTCCCAAATAGGCACAAGAACTAAACCAACAGTTCACCTAAGAACTAAAACAATAAGAGGTCAAACACTTGACTTTCACTGTAGTTCACATTTATTATCAGTATTGATGGAGCCAGAGCATCTGCCCTACAAGGAGCTACACAATCCATGTGTCTTGTATTCAGTGAAACAGATTTTTATGAGATACTCAAGGAATCTAACTCACTGATTTGATTATCTCACTGGATGGAGATTGTTTTCTTCATCCAGGATGTAGTTGCTAATTAAGTTTCCATCAGTATTGTCTTAAAGCATATGGATATGGAAATACCATATTACATATAAACAGAAAGAAGAGTATGAAATACTGGCTACTAGGTTACCAAATTAGCTAAACAGGATATAAATAAATGTATGCATATTACTATGTTGTAGTTAAATACAATACAAAATGTATGGGTTTTGGCTTTCCAGGCAGCAATAGAATAGCATAAGGCTGACATTGCATTTCCTCTTTGCTGCCTAGAGCATAATTATTATAGAAACTAAGTACTCATCCAAAATACCTGATGTCATTCACCAACTAGAAGAATTTCAACATGTATTTCCTTGATATGGGTTTTTTTTCCATCTTTTCATCGTATCTCTTCCAGAAAGATAAAAAAATCTTTTTTTTTTTGTCTAAGTACATGCACTATATTTAAACCTTGTGTAAACATTTTTTAAGAATGAGGTAAGTGGATTTTAGGAGTTAAGTGGATTTTTCCGTCAGGATTTTAAAGATCTACATAATTAAATGCACACTGTGGGGGGTGTGTATTGGCTTGTGTGTTCTACAATGGACTTCAGTTTCTATGAGGCATTTCCATTGTCTGGAAAATCTTTGTTTATTGATTATTGGCTCAACTGATCTTGTAGAGTCCTTGTTGTCAATTCTGTGTAAACTGTGCATAGTCAATCAAACCATTTCTTTTGGTTTGCTCCATTACAAAAAAAATCCCTATATTATTTAAAGTCTTAAAGATATTAATTATTCTCTGATTTTTTGAGATGGAAAATTATTACATAAATGCATGAGACAATTTAATGAAATGTTTCTGTTGGAGGTGAATCAGCTGGTCTATCATAGAATAGTTTGGGTTGGAAGGGAGCTTTAACAGTCATGTAGTCTTGCAATGCACAAGGACATCTTGAATTAGATCAGGTTGCTCGGAGCCCCGTCCAGGCTGGCCTTAGATGTCTCCAGGAACGGGGCATCCACCACCTCTCTGAGCAACCTGGGCCAGTGTTTCACTACCCTCATTATAAAAAATTTCTTCTTCATGTCTACCTGAATCTGACCTTTTTTTTAATTTAAAACCATGACCCATTTTCCTATCGCAACAGACCCTGTTAAAAACCATCCTTCTTATAGGCTCCTTTTAAGTACTGAAAGGCCACAATAAGGTCTCCCTGGGGCCTTCTTCAGGCTAAACAATCGCAAGTCTCTCAGCCTGTCCTCATAGGACAGGTGTTCCACCCCCTGATCATTTCGGTGGCCTCCTCTGGACCCTCTCCAACAAGTCCACGTCTTTCATGTACTGAGGGCTACAGAGCTGGACGCAATACTACAGGTGGGGTTTCATTAGTATGATTACTATTTTTTTATCATGTCTATATAAAAGCTAATAAAATTCTTAGGGTTCTGTTTAGATATGTATGGGATTGTTTTCTGGTGTATGAGACCAACATTTCTTGGCAGATACGAAAGAAAATAATAATATCTTTAACTGTCTTATAAGCAAAGGGATTTACCATGCACTTGGATGCAGAATATCCAGATATTCTGAAACTGAAGTTTCTTTTCTGGTGTGTATCACAGCACATACCAGAAGGAACTACAAGACTGTCAGCCTCAAACAGGTTCTCTCTTTGTAATACCTTAGTTGCTATTGCTTGCTATTGCTTGAAAAAGTTGCAGTGAAACACAGCTGCATTAGAAGCAATTGTCCCAACCTTTAATTTATGGCAGCAATAGTGGAAGGATGCTGATTTAGAGACCTGTACTATTTTAAGTCGGTACTTCTCCTCTCAAGCTTAGTATTTGTTTCATCATGAGGATTTGTCCTACTTTTCTGCTATCACCTAATGTAGCAGGCATGTTGGAAATCAGAATTAATTTCCAAGTAAATATAAATAAAATTTAACAAAACACATCAACTCCCAGTCAATCTCCTTTAATCACCATGTTGTAATATAGAAAATCACTGTGTATATGTAACATTTTAAATGATGTTATGAATTGTTACAAATCCAGGTTGGGGTGTATGCTTAAAGAAAGGTGGGTACTTAGGAATATCAGACACACAAGTAGTTGTTACTTGGGCAGATGCTGTAATCTATGAAAAATATATAAATTATGTAAGAAAGCCTACGTGGTTTTTATGTCATTTCCTGAAATGGCACCATGTGTGTAAGAAGTGTAATTTCAGGGATGGAGTGACAAACAAGCAGTTGGCTGATTACTAACATGGTAATTTTAGATTCTCTAATTGTGTGATGAGTAATAGTCACCCAACTTCATCTCTTGCCAAAAATCTGTCTCTGGCAGTTAATTTCATTGATATGTGTTTTTTGTCAATGATCTAAGTATTCCCACTGGAAGGTTTCTGATACAAAGTAGTCCAGGTAGGATGTGGTATGACAAGCAGTAAGAGCAAAGGACAATTCAGTGATGACAAGGAATGTCAATCCATTGAGAATTCCCTTTGCATCCATGAAGCTCTGTCTCTAAGCTACGTGTCTCTTTGCTTGTGTAGCATTCTTTCATAGCTACAGTATCTCAGGATTTGGAGGGATTGGGTTTTTTTCTCCTTTTTTTTTCCTGTACCTTTGAACAATATGAACAGTTTTGATAAACTGAGGAAATAAGCAAGCAAGAAGTGCTACTGTTAAAGAAGAAATGTGTGATAATGGAAACCAAGTGAAAGTGGAGGATAGAAAAGGATGTGACCCTTAGACTCATGAGGAACTAGACAGAATCCATAAAACAATTACACATGTGTGAACAACACAGATACAGCATGATGTGAGGAGATGCATCCCTTGTCACAAAGAATGGGACCACTGTACAAATCTTTAACATCATGACTCCTTGAAACGGTATTTTACTTTGTTCTATCACAAAGGATGTTGCATGCCAGATGATATTTCAAAAGCATCATTCAAAACAGTATTTTTTATTTCATATAGCAGAGCATGCAAATAAATTTAGCAGGTGTTATTAGAGCTTGTAGGGGGTAGAAGATGAATAAAAACTGCTGATAGGGATTTTCTCAGTTTTCCACTGCTGAGAAGCTGCGGAGACTAGACAGTGTTAGTTAAAGCTGCAGTGTGCTCACTCTTTATGGGAAATCTCTCTCTTTTTATATTATCTCACCTGTGAAATCTATTTACAGAAGAGGAATTTTCTATTCACCTTTCCTAAGATCATTTTATTTTTTTTCTCAAAGTAGAAGGGCAATCTGCAGCTCTGTATGGTAAACCAGTGTGATTCATTATTAGGAATATAAATGAAACATTTTCCTACAAGCTTTTTCAATATCTCTGTAGGTCTGGAAAGCTCATTGGCTGGACTATTCACACACTACACGCTTTACACTCTGTTGCTTTTAGCTTGCTTTCATTTTCTTTTCTTTACCATGTTTGCCTAAAAGTAGGCCAGCATGATAGGCTGGTCATGGACTAAAATACTTTTGTATCCCATGTTCTGGGTTTTCTAGCTTTAGAAGCACTCTAAAAAACACTGTGCTTATGAGAAAGCTGGCATATTCAATTTATTGTTTTCTACTGTCTTCAGTAGAGATTATTTTGAAAAAGGAAAAAATAGTTCCTGAAACAGGAAAAGAAAAATCAGTCTTGATTTGCATTGAAGTTCTTTCACAAATTCATTGATTTAGGGGAAGGGAAGAAGGGTATTTGTTCTCAGAAAATATGTATATCTTGATGGTATTGCTATAAATAAATTGGTAACAACTGTAGAATTAAGCTGACACTGGTAAAATGGCATGACTTTGTCCTGCAAGAGGGACACTTTTTTTCCAGATGCCTCTCTTTTCTGGTGATCAAATTCCTATTCTGCTCTCCTGCAAGCAAGGTAATGAGCCTTTCTCCCATATCCCTGTACTCCTCCTCCCACACCATACTCACTTTTCCCATCTTTTGTTGCCGTTTGTTGCTGAAACTTGTTCCTACTTCTCTGGAGCAAATCTGTCTCCCACTGTCTGTGCCTTTGTCAGGATGTCTCGGAGTCAGAATAGGTACTTGACTAGGATTTCTGTCAAGATAATGAATTGTTTTCCACAAGCAGCATTTTGAGCACTGAGCTCTTGAGTACAGACACTTCAGTTACTTTCCTAGAAGGACAAGAGAATACAGGAAGCAATAAATTTTCTTGCTATAAATTCATTTTTTTCCATAATAATATTATGCAGGGATGTGTTTTTAGGATTTTGACAGAGAAAGGGGCTAAACTGTTTGTAAACCTCTGTATATTCCCTATCTTCTCCATTGCACACTGCAATCTTCCTGACACTGCTGAAGGAAGACTCTGCAAGGTGCTGGAAAGACACAGCAAACATTGCCCTTTCCAGCAGACTGCTGTTTGTTGGAAAATGCCATCTCATGCCCAGTGACATCTGTGTGCTCACAGGTTAGCACAGAACACGTTGCTGTTGCTGGTCAGTACTTAAACAGGCAGCAACGGTTGAATCTCACAAGCAGAAGCGTGCACTCGTTATTTTAGTATTTTTTTTTTTAATTATGCAAAAGTAAATGCAAATTACATTGCCTGTAGGCATTTTGGCTAGTGTCAGTGGGACCACATTTTTTTTGTGGAGCTTATATATTTTTTTAATGAGCCTCATATGCACTTCCTTTTGATTTTTTTTCCTCTCCTGGTAATGGAGAGAACAACTATGAACCATAATTATGCATTTCTTATTTACAGTGTTCATATCTTCTGTTTCCTAAATAGTTAGCTTTATGAGCAAAAGCGGGAGGCCTTCTCCCTTCTATTCTTTCTCTTACTGTGAAAATACTTTGTTTGAAAGATTTCTCCCCTGATATCACACTGTTTAAGTGACACTGTTAGACAGTGTGGATTGAAATTGCCAAGTAAGGAAACAGAAATTGAAGAAAATAGTCTTAAACTACTTTGGTCTTGACTTCTTTTTGGCTCATTAAAGCCTCTTTTTGAAACTGCTAAAGAACAAACAAATAAGCTTTACTGAGCAACCCATTTACAGCCAGAAATAATAAAGAATCGTAAAATATCTTGTTTCTTTTCCTACTCAGGGGAGGAAAGATTTCAGCATCTCTTGTGGTTTAAAACATAGAAACAAGTAAACAAATTGCAAATTATTTTCATGCCCTACAATAGGCTTTAAAGGTATTTTCAATTTTTTGAAGGCATGTTATGGACTCACTCTTCATTAATTACTCTGTGTTATGCTGTTAAACTATTAAAATTGATGCAATTCAATCTTAACCCTTAAAGTTCACATTTACTTGAATAGAATTGGACCATTTTTTTTTTCTATTTCGAGGTCATTCCCAGTAGGATTAAGTTACATAATGTTATGCAGAACTACATCACTAATTTCACCATTTGTATTAGTAATGCTTTGTTCTTCTTCACTATTACCTCACTTGTTTCCTAAAACTAAAGAAATGTTAACAAGGCAATGATGAAGTGGAAAAAGCTAAGACTTTTAATAGAATTCAATGAGGTTGTATACTGACTAGTCCAGATAGTGTTATGCATTTTTGCAGGAAAAGAAAGGAAAAAGAAGTATTACTTTTGCCTATCAAGGTTGACAACTTGGACTTCTCCATAAACTTTCTATTACTTATAGAGCTGCAACACCACCAAGATAAATGTTTATACATTCCAAATGTTTCTGTTGAAATTACTGAACATTTCCAAATACAAATGTCCTTTATCAATGAAGAACTTATACTAAATAAGAGTATTTCTATATCAGTGTTTCAGAATATTTATTGACACTTGCAATGACTATACACTTTTTTGTACAAAATATTCATATTTCTGTCTTGAAAGATAAAATTAGTGTCATATTCTTATTTTGGAAGTGGAAGCCTAAAGGAAATCTCTTTGCGCAGAAGCCTGGCAATTGTGTTTGTGCACGGAAATATTTTCTGAGATTTACTGAAAGATTTTCATTTTATGATTAAAGCTTTATTGATTGTTGGAAAGGTTATATATATATATATGTATATATATACTTTTTTTTTTTTCCTGATATAGTATTGTTGCAAAGGTTTCTTTTCCAGTGATTGCTGAGAAATCATGTGTTGAGGAAAATAACCAAAGATAATTTCCGTATTTTCAGCAGAGGTAGTAGAAGACCAAACTGTACTTTTTCAACACAAAATAAGAACATCTAAATCCTCATATTATTATTATCTTTTTCTCCTTTAGTATTGGATTTTCTAAACACAGAATTGTACTATAGTCAGGAACAAGTGCCTACTACATTAGTAGGTCCATTTGACATCAAGGATAATGTATAATAATAATAAATTAAGCACAAAGAGGAGAAAGGAAATGCTGCAGTTGGGAAGTTGCAAAAGATTTCACAGAAAAAAAAAAATACATAATTTTCAAAAATAACACAAGTCAAATAAGCATTTTAAAATAGTGACTGTTATGCTGAGAAGGACTGTGTTGTTTTATTAATCATCCTGACCTTATAATAGCATTTTCCTATCAAATTTGGCAATCTGAACACTTTTGTTTATATATAAGATCAATCCACATAGTATATTTAGTTATGTTGTAGGAGTTCACCTAATAACAACATGATAGTTCCACAGCAGAAGTGAAACTAAACTCTCATAAACCATGTATAATTTGCTAAATTGTAGAGTAGAACATCAAGGCTAATATGCCTGTTGCTATAAAAAAGAGTTTGGATTCGTTAAAGGATAGTTTAAAGATCCGTGTTATCACATACTTGCAAATTTGCAAATCTTTAGCCATTCTGGTTGAAAATATGTGGTAGCTGAATGCTTCATAGGGGTTTGGTTTTATTTCAGCCACAACCTGTTAACTTGTGTCAGCCATCTATTTTTCAGGCATATGATGGTCAAGTGTTTGCCAGCGGAGAGAAAGGACTTGACTGGTAAAGACTTTTTGGAAATATACTCAATGTTTTTGTTGATGAAAAATGCAGATAAATAGACCAAAGAACAATCAGAGGTTCATGTGGATCCAACATAATTCAACCCTTTGGTACATGAGATAAAACAAAGAGAAGCTTCGTGAACAGGTGGTGCTTCATATTAGGCTTGTATTTTGTGAAAATGCAGTTAAATATCAAGTGATGTTAGATGACATTATATCAGGAAAAATCCATCATCCAGAGTTAGATGAAAAGTTAGGGGTCACACTGAACTGTTCTTAGATAAAGGCCAGGAGGGCTCAGTGAAGTGACGGTGCACATTAGTATGTGTAATTACATACAAAACATTTGTTTGGAGGGTGGGGGGGGAAGAAAAAATAAAAAAATCCTAATAATAAAAATCCTAATAAATCCATCCAAGCTGCTCCAGGAGCTCACCACAGGCTGGCAGCTGAGAATTTATGTAGCTTTTCAAGGTTTTGGAGCTATGCTGATCTGTGTATGCCTCTGTACCAATACCGATCTATATAGCCAGCTAAGTTCAAAGGGTATGGGTACTCTTACAGGAGGCAGTATAGACAGAAAAGAGGGAGTTGTTTCACTGGTTATTATATAATCTTGCTAGATCTTAAAGTACTAGCACATGAGAAGATAAAGAAGGCCAAAGCATACTAGGAGTTCGAATGGCTTTCCCTTGGAGTCGCAGCCTTCCTAACTGGACTTGGAAAATATGCAGGTTTGTGAAGTCAACCTGAAATCTCTTGCGCTGATGCAGCTGGTATACCTGGAAAATAAAGATCCAGATTAAAACCACAAATCTATTCCCACACTCTGTAGCATTAGGCTGTGCTGATATTCTCTCACTTTGCTTTATTTATAATTCACACATCATTAAGAGAGGCTGAGAAGGAGTCAGATAGCTGGTTCCAAGCACAATCTGCAGTGGACCTCATAGCAGAATTTGTGGAAGGGGGGTTGGAATTAGATGATCTTTAAGGTCCCTACCAACCCAGACCATTCCATTCTATGAAATTGCATTGAACTTGCCATGAAAAGTTGCCTTTCTCTTAGGGCTCAGTTCTACTTGAAGCTGGCAGCAAAATCTCTGTGGTTCAGAACATTTTATACACAAGAGAAATAGGTGGAGCCAGTTGATATAGATATGTTATATTTGACTTACTATTTTTTTTTAATTCTAAATAAACTATATACATAAATGCTTCTTAAACCTGGATGCTTTTTATTTGCAGTCTTCAATCCCACTTTATACCTCGCTGTGACAAGGAATTAGACTCTTTTGAATGTGTGATAGACAAAACTACTTTTCTATTAATTAAGTTCAAGTTTATGTGACTGTTACTTGGGAACTCCCTTCTTCTTGATATCCATAAGGTGGTATCAGGATTGGAATATGAGTTTTCAGTTTCAATAATTCATATATTCCTAATTTCTTTTCTCCTTTGAGTCTATTATATGTGAAAAAAAAATACAACTGACATTAACATACTTCTTGGCCTGCAACGCATTTTTAAGGTTGCCATTAGAAGATAGTACTAGAATGCTTAAAATACTTTAAATACATTAATATGTACCTTAGGCCAGACTCTCAAGTGGTGTAAAGCTGCCTAACTTTGAAAAGTCAATGGAGTTATTCCTAATGCCCAGCCCTTCAAATTTAATCCCAGTCATTTGATCTGTCCTAGAGAACATTCCATTTTTCACACTTCCCTGTGATGTGGAAATTGATATTCACACAAGGTCCTAACTGGTAATTGAGGGTTCTGTGAGTTGTATACCTAGCAATATGGAAATTTTAAAAGTAGTTATGCTTCACAAAACTTTGATATCTGTTTGCACCGTACTCAGTCTGGGTGTATTTCTAAGGACAAAATGATGAGTGTTATAGAAAATTAGTAGCAGACATACACTTCTTCACATCGTATTTAGTTTTTTCAGAAACAGGCTGTGACATGCCTTTCTCCTGTGCATTCTGACTCTAAGTGATTCTTTCCTATCTCCTAGATAACATTCATTCTTAGGAAACCCTGTCATTCTAGAGAACAAGACAGGGTAAGGAGCCAACTGAGATTGTCAAATTTATAGACCTCAGCCAACTAAACCACAGCCCACTTGTTCAGAGGAGAGATTATGTTTTAACAGCATATCTAGAAATCAGAAGAGGATTTCAATACTGAGTCATTCAGCAGTCTAGTGAAACTTTGGACTATTAAACAAATTATTGCCTTGAGTACTAGGCTTACTCATATTTCTTTTTTTTTCCAGAGTAAGTTATTTTACTAATTTAATAATAAGAACTGCATGTCAGAAATTATTTGAGCCAGTGCTAAAGAAAGTGCTTGGGTTGTATGGTCTGGCCTCCCGGTATGTGGATAACAATAAAATGTATTGATATTAACTTGCTGGAAGTGTTTTGCACCTGTCTCTTTTGCCACTGGATTTTGGCACTTGTATTTAACAAACTATTTTTTGCTGCCACAGCTCTGCAGTCCTTGCAGTGCTGTCCCTGAGGGGAAAAATAGACTGTTTAATGCACTCTTGTCCTAGTATCATGCAAACATCAAAGGCTTTGTGTGGCTTAACCTTAAAAAAAAATACTTCTGCAGAAGAACTTAGAAATGTTAGACTGTTAGTCTGCATAATGCCATGCTGTTCAAGGATATGCTCCAAATAGTCAGGGAGCTACTTGCCTCTTCTTAAATGTATTTTTTTCAAAACTGTGTTCCTAATCTTCTGTTGATTTTGATATGAAAGTAATATATGTTACATAAATAGTAAGCATCATATTATAAATTTTAATATTATAATTTTAGTTTCATCACAATTTTAATGGATATAATAAACTTATATATAGGTTGAACTCAAATGTTGTCCTACTGTATCTAATACCTGTACGTGCTTTTAGGTTCTTTTTAGGTGCTTTTAGGTTCTCCAGACAGCAGGAGCTGACTCTTACATGAGATATTCTGTTGCATGTAATACTGCACATCTTATTTAATCAAGTAATGTATATGTGGGCAAGCACAGTGGTTGACTTTTGAAGACAGGTGGGAGCACAGCTACACCTCAGATTTTAATGGTGGTAAGGGGAGTGGGGGAGAGAAGTTCAAAAGAATTTTCTACACACCCACTTTGAATTTTATTTGTCAGGCACATACTGATAAATGAAGTTTGCCAATTTTTCCATTTCTGGTGCTTCTTCCCTGTCCTGCATTCTGGGTTTGTTTCCCTGAAGGATGCTAGAAAGGACATTATTAGTTTCTTGCACAAACTTACAATAAGTATTTTCTTTTATTTAAGAGAATCATATGAATCTATTCAACCTTCACTATTGAAAACTGGAAAGTTCAAAATTTCCTTTTTTCATTCAGTGGTCAAAGAGCAAACAAATCAAAATCATTTAAAGGTAAAATAAAACAGAGTGGGGTTTTTTTGTGAATTTCCGAAAATTTATGTATTTTGATGTTGGTGTACAGTACTTTGTAATACCAAGAATAAGATGTTCCCTCTCATTCATGAGTTATCAGTGCTTACTATAACTTTATGAACAT
Source organism: Columba livia (assembly GCF_036013475.1). NCBI lineage: Eukaryota > Metazoa > Chordata > Aves > Columbiformes > Columbidae > Columba > Columba livia. The sequence goes on along the minus strand of NC_088607.1, from coordinate 26,880,876 downwards.
TTAGGTTTTGAAAATACCATCTCATATGAAGTGTTTAAATTATTTTTTTGAAATGTCAGAATTTTCAGCTAAAACTATTTTTCAATATTTTGCCAAAATTTAAAGGATATTAATCATTTCAGCATCCTGTCATCAAATATTTTGCATAACTTAATCAAAAAACAATCAGTATTTATGACCATGTCCTTTACTTAACTAGTCTCAGATATTTTAATATCATTTGGGATGCAAGTAAAACATATGAGGTGTTGTCAGCAAGTATAACAAATGAAAAAAAAAAACAAACAAGGAGAATGTCAGGCTAGGCAGATGTCTGTACCTCATTTGAAGAAATTAATATTAAAATAAGAAGTTATAAATTAATTTCTATTTAGCTTTATTAAGACACTGACAACCATATTCAGGAGAGCTTTGTTTAAAAGCATTATGGAAACACTACCATGAAATTGTGGAAATAAGTATATTTATAACATGGAAGGCTTCCTTCCACCTTTTTTGGCTTATCACCTATTAAACTGACAGAACAGAACAATTGCTGTTAGCTAACAGCCAGTTTTTGAAGCTTGTTGCCATTCTTAATGTGATACATCAATTGGCCCTTTTCTCCAGCTGTCACATTGTATTAGCTGTTTCAATTCACATTTCTTGCACGAGGTCTTTTTTTCCTTGTAATTTTGACACAGTTCTATTTCTATTTTAAAATCACACCTAATTGTGAACTTGTAGTTACTGGTAACAGTTGAAAGACAAGATGTTACCTGCAAAACGTGATACTATTTATTATTGCAACAGGTTACAAGAATGCATTTTGGTGTTTTCAACACGTTTCCCACTTTGGATGTAGGATTTCAGAAAAGGTCTTTCTACAATTCCCTTTGCAATTGGAATTCCAGTTCACATGAAACTAAAGTAAAAGCAAAGCAAATGACAAGGAGAGAGGTGAAATAGCCATTTTTAAAAGCCTTGTGTGTGCTGGGACTTCATTTCTGTGTTGCTTTCTTTATGAGCAAGGGATGTATTGGATAGATGTCAGTTGGGACAAGGCATTTTATTGTCTGGATGATGCCTTCAATAACTTCCTGAGTCCTTTGGTTCAGCTTCCTGAAAATGAGCATAATGCATATGCTGTCTTCCATGCATGCTGCATTTAAACTTCTCTATTCAGAGTGGGTGGGAAACATGTCAGGTAATCTGGTAAGGAGAGCAACAGGTGATGGTACCTCTGTAATTGTAAACCACAGTGTTGCTACTGAAATAAATATTTGTTCTGTCAACTGCTGACGACAAGATATGCAGGGCTTTTTGAAAAATTTTAATCTTTTTCTGGGGAGCTTTTTTATGTGTGCATGCTCATATTTACCAGGAAATTCTGAATTAGAGTGATGGAAGGAAATCCACTTGTATGGCTAGATTTGAACTGCAACTTTAGCAGTTGTGTGTGTTTACACAAAACATACGCACTGTGAGTTTATAATCCATAATTATGGCTCCTATACAAGAAATATCCATCCATACGCTAATGAATTGTATTTATATCTAGAAATGTATACAGTAAAACAACAGTAGGTGGGGCTCTATCATTTATTTGATAATTAACTCTTTTGCTTTTCTGAGAATAACTAAATGCTGTTTGTGGGCAGGAACCAAGGTGTACTTGTGGATACATAACAGAGCCAACTAACCTGCTGGGTTATCTAATACTTTGCACCCTGACCACCCATTGTCTCCAGCCTTGTGTGGCTGCTGTTTACCCTTTTCTGATTTCCTGTTGGAGAAAAAGGCAAGAAAAACAGTCTCCGAAAAGCTGTTTCAGTCTTTCTTTGATTTATCAATTTACAAAATACTATTGAAGACTTCTTACTATGAGGTATGAAACTTTCCAGAGGAAAGAAATTCTTGTTTTCGTCTCCTTAAAGACCAAATGCCTCAGAAAACAGCTTGTGATGGTTGCTTATTGTCACGAAGGTAAAAAGCAACAGTCCTTCAGGTGTTCCATAGCACCTTTCCTTTGGAAAAGTCACGGTTTCCTTGTAAGTAGCAACAGGCTTTCCAAGAAGAAGCCTGTTCCTTCCCATGCTTCCTCCTTGACTGATTCTTTCTTTAAGTATTTTTTACTAGGAATACTTCTCCCTAGCCTGTTCCAAATACCTGCATCCTGTTTACCAGAAGTATAAAGCAATAAAAATCCAGCATTTTTCCAGAAGAGGTTCCAAAGCCTCCAACATGTTATTGATCTTTTAGGTCTTTATTTACTCCTTACAGAGCTGTAACAGTAATGTTCTTTAACAGGGAAGGACTTGGTGAAGGGTTATTTCCAATGCGGTTTTAATATTATATAGCTAGTGACAATGTACAGTGACAAGGGACTACTGCTGCCCTTACATATATTTGTGAGCTAGCCCTTGATCAAATTGTTTGAGGGTGTATATCATCCTTCCAGAAAGTTTTGTCCAGCAGCACACTGATGTGTCTGTGTGGGACATCAAACCCAGGAACTAAGAACTGTGAATATGGCTTTATGTGCAGAACTGTACCCAAACCCCTTCCTTTCTTATTATTTTATATTCTGGATCCTTCCAGTGCCTTCAAATTCCTATTTTAATAAGATTTTTAAATAATTTTTAATATAGATATGCAATATGCCAGAAATAATAAAACCTCTCCATACCAGCAATAGTTTGTGATAAAGGTAAATGGTTCTGATCCCACCTCAAATCCTTCATGAAATGAGGGGATTTTGCTGTTGGAAATGATTGTTTTACCATGAAAAAATTGAACATTCCCTCTGACAATTGCAAATGTATGGAAATTCACACCTGTGCTCCGGGGGTAGAATTTCACAATTCTTACAATGAATATCTGCTTTCTCTGACATAAATGGCAAATATTTCACCTTGGAACAATTACACAAGTGCCCATGAAAATATCAGTTTTCACTCACAGCTTGAGTGCTAGCCAAATGAATCACCAGTATAAGGCCATACATGGATATATATTATAATACTTCATTCTCTCCTGTTAAAGGAAAAAATGGTTGTACTTCTCAAAGACAGGGTACACAGGGTACTGTGTACCAGTCATTCACTAAAAATGATAAATGTGTATTACCACAAGCATCTTTGTATATGTCTCTATTGTATGACACCACTTCAACTGTGCTTCGGCTAAAAATACTACTTTATATCTAAAGTTCCATCTGTGTTTTTGTAACGTAATTCAGCTGCAGAATGCAAACTTGTGTTTCACTGGCTCTCTGTATCTTTGTACTGAGAAACATAGAGTGAAGCAGAGAACAATTTTGTCCATATATGAAATATTCTTATACAATGTCCTAATCTGGAAATCATTTTTGTTGAACAAGGGAAAAAGCCAAACAAATGAGGGGAAAAAAACTAATAAATTAAAAATTTGGCTCAGGAAGTCTAATTTGATATTTCTGCAGCATGTCAACCTGGGTAGAGAAAAGCAATTCCACTTTGAGGAAGCTTTCGTAAATTTGGTTGCCTTCCAGTTTGAAACAAATTATCAAATCTTAACATTTTCTACCGGGTCCAATTAGAATTGCAGGGTGAGCCTGTCTGGGTGACTATCCTTGAACACAGAAACTGAGAAGCTGGAAATTCCAAAGGTCAATAATACTTATGTAGCTGTGGGTGAGGTAGCTCAGAGCAGCTGGCTCTAAGAACAGGAGCATGTGAAAACCTGCTGCCTGCCTGCCAGTGTGTCTGATCTAAGCTCTGCTCAGCTTCAGCTGACCCTGCAAGTGTTCATGGTTGTCTCTAGTAGACACAAGAGCAAGTCACAGTTAGTACAAGGTGTTCTAAATCTCTTCTTCATCTTTCCAGACTTCTGTGTGAATAGGTGGCTTCCGATTTGGTTTACCCTGATTTTTTTTTTTTTATTTAATTGTCAGTTCATTTCAGAAAACAAATATATAAATGCCTGTGGTTACCACAGTCTTCTAAGATTTTGGATGCATTTTATCTATCTGAAATGCCTTGCTGGTTCTTATCAAGTTTAGTAACACAGTTACATTATGTTTTAGAAGCATTGATTATAAAACATACAAAAGACTGCTTTCAAAATTTTACAGCAGTAAAGGATATGTTCCAGAGTGTTTTCAGGTCTTAAATGGATTCAGAAAACAATATTCTTTAAGGATTCTCATTTCCGTTTGGTGCAAATTTCCTGGTAGATGTGGTCACTGCATGTATATATTAGGTGAGATTAACAGTTACAATAACTTCTACAGGAAGGTGCCATGGCAATTTGTATTTGTAAAAAGCTACATGGCTACTTGAAGGTCTGTGTACAGATGCATGACCCTATTCCTTTACACAAACTTAAATGGGATAATTTGTCCTCATTATATGTATTTCTTATTGATTATCCCTCCTAAGTATAATATCATAAGTGTTCCCTGTTCATAATTTACACTTCCATTTGAGAACTTTTTGTGTAGCTTTAGGATACTAAAATTTTATTAAGCTGTAACATTTTTCAAGCTCTTTTTGTGTTTTCTTGCATGATATCTGATTACTGCTGCTACTCTAACGTTCTGTGGGCCTTTTTTCATATACAGCAGGTAAAAACGGTATAAAAACTCTCTTGCTTTTTTCTACATTTAAACAATAATTGTGTCATCAAAGCAGCAGTTAGTGGCAAGAAAAACATTTAAGGATGGATCCTACCCTGCTGAGATAATATTGAAATTGTGTTCACTGTCTTATACTTCATTCTTCTGAAAAAGAAAACTATATGTCGATTTAGACTATTGCTGCTCTTTTTATGACAAAGCAACTGTATTTAAGAGGTTCCCAAACTTCTAGCCAAAACCTGTCACAATCCTGATGAAAAGAAGCATAGGAAGTGTATAGAAAAAGAAAAACAATAACAACAACAAAACTCAAACACAGCACTGAATGAATGAATCTTGTTTCTATAACATTGGAGAAAAAAATGATCTAAAAATCTTATCAAATGCAGTAATATATTTCACTAAGTGCAGTAATGTTTTCCTGATTCCTGCAGTAACTGGAGAGCACTCTGTCTTACAAAAATTTCTAATCCTGTTCTAGTAAATTGTTGTGGTTTAACCCAGCAGGCAGCTAAACACCACACAGCCATTTGCTCACCACCACCTGGTGGGACAGGGCAGAGAATCAGGAAATAGAGTTAAATCTCATGGGTTAAGATAAAGACAGTTTAATATGACAGAGAAAAAATAATATATAATAATAATAAAGTAATATATAAAGTAAGTGACATACAAAACAATTGCTCATCACTTATTGAACCAATACGCAGTCAATTCCTGAGCGGCGATTCTCCTGGCCAGCTTCCCCCAAATATATACTGATCATGATGACATATGGTATGGAATATTCCTTTGGCCAGTTTGGATCAACTGTCCTGGCTGTGCGCCTTCCAGCTCCCTGTGCACCTGGCACAGTGTGACAGGCTGAAAGGTCTTTGACTACTTAACAACAAAAAAATCAGTGTGTAATCAACATTATTCTCATTTTAAATCCAAAACACAGCACCATACCATCTTCTAGAAAGAGAATTTGGTCTTGCTATACAGAAGGCTCATATTATGTGCAGTTATATGGCTTTTAGGATTGCTCTGGTAAACATGCCTGCTTAAAAGAATGCTAGCACAAGTGTTTTAGGAATAAATGGGTGGTGTTGGCTAAAATCTAGACAGCTAGGATACAGCTGGGCAGGATGATATGGATCTATGTGTTTGTGGCTGCATAATGGATATGTAAATTATGCAATGTCCCATGGTGGCAGAATGTACATCAATACTTTCACTTTTATGCATTGATGTAAAACTTAAGTTTACAGCCTGTCAGGATAATATGCTAACAATTTAAGTACATAGACCTCGAACAGCAAGGCAATTAGGTACATTAAGTACATAAACTTGAGATTAATTTTAAGCCTGGGACCAATTACAATGAAATCAAGAAAACTGTTTCTATGTTAAATTCTAATCGCTGCCCAGCCCTAGATGTATTCTACAAACAACATTGCAGTAATGCTGTATATGTTTGTGAGTGGGTTTTCTAATGTGAAGCACACCACAGCTCTTTAAATAAATAATCCGTGTGAGGACAGACTCTTCCATGCCCCGGCACTTGATGCTACCACTTACTTTTGCTGGTTAGTGGGAAAAGCACTTTATCTGGATTTTCCAAACTCGTGTTGGGATTGTTTGGCTGTGTTCTTTCCAAATAAACATGTCTCTTATTTACTACCAATATCAGAGCCTTTTCAGTATGAGGTCTTAAAAAAAAAAAAAAAAAAAGTGTTATTAATCATCAATTTAGTGATATAATGCCAAAAGCAAACTGTAAAAGAACAGGAAACTCAAATGAAATCTGTTGTTAACTTCTTGTCCTGCCTATGCCTTTTTTTAAAAGGTTTCAGTCTACTGTGGAAGCCAAGAGGTTAATTCAGTTGTATCCCATCTCTGTAGTAACAGCTACCATCCCTCAGAGAATTCTTCTGTCATTAGCTGTTCTTCTTTAATTTTTGTTTTCTACTGATTGCTAGTCCTCTGTAAATAGCTAAAATATCCACCTGCTAGCCTGAGGGCTCCTGATCTGCTGTGGCTGCAGTTGAGCTATATGGCTTCTGTGGGCATACTAATAGCATGCCTGTGATCTTGGATCAGGAGGATTCCCATGTCTTCTGTACAGAGGATCATGGGGATCCTGATTAATCTACACATTTAATTTTTCTATTAAGAAAAGTCAATTGAACTGCATTTATAAACCAATGAAGTAATATTTTAAAAACTACTCATTATAAAAGGCATTATTGTCCTCAACACGCCACACTTTCATTTCTCTTTTGGTTTAGTAGCATTGCTTAGGACACCAATGATATATTTATCAACAGTACTGCTTTTAGGGTTAGTACATCACGCAGACACTGCAGAAATACTGATTTAACTCAGTGCTCTTTGAAGGCTGAGATTTGGTTGACTAGATATTACAGTTTCAACACCAACATTTTTTTAGGACAGGAAGACCATTTTATATACCAGATGGTGAGAGAATGTTATAGTATTTTTTTAATCCATTACTCATGCAAGAAGGCACTAGTTCCATACACTGACTTCCCCTTTCATCAAAACACACTATGCATCCTACAATGCTACCTGTAACCCAGGTTTTCCATCAGTTGTATAAATACCAAAATGTTAATTTTGCAGGCCTACTTGCTTTGAGCTGCACATATAGTATGAGTGGACCATATGAGTATCCAAGCAGCAGCTGTGTAGTGAAATAGAGATTGTCAAGAAAGGTATGACTGGTAGAAAGTACTTAAAATGTTTTTCAGCTGCATCTCACTTAAAGCTATTCAAGTGTTAACCCCCGGAGCATTTTATTCCTGGCAGGAATTATTAATAACCAAAGGTAAAGGTATATGTACAAAGCACTGAATATAATACACATAGTCTACAAACCAGAAAACATTTAAGACTAAAGAAACTGCTCTACAAGATACAAAAAATACAAAAGTAGTGGAAGTATTACTTGTCTGTCATTGCCTCACCTATTCACACACAGACTGTGCCTGACCCAATCCATTATTCTGCCATCATTGCCATATAACAATAGAATGTCAATTTTTAATTAAAAGCCAGAAATTTAAACTTTAGAGGAAACAAAATTAAAATGCATAACTTAAAATCTCTGCCATGAGCTAAGGTTGTGTTCTGCTCCTCAGGAAAAACGAAAAAAAACATACACTGTGATTTCCGCTTTAGAGATACGGTGCTTAGATTGAAATGATGGGTCAGAACCCAATTAAATACTGCTATGATACCATGTATCTGTAAAATACTGTCCAAAATATGTAATTTATAAGTAGAACCTAATTAAAAGTTTAAAAATTACAATTTCTAACACATGAAGTGGCCAATTTTTTTTTTTTTTTTTTTTTTTTTTTAACCTATGGGCAATTTTAAGTTGGTCATAGATAGTATGTTGAAATCCTTCATTCTGAATGTACAATCTTAGAGAGTTTTTCCATGTTCCAGATATTTTTTTAAAACTCTAAAAGAGAATGTATTAAAAAAATAATAATAATATAACATTTCTGGAAAGGCAGAAATATCTCTGTATGCAATTCATTATTCGAGTGCTTTCACATGCACCTTTCCAGTTACTCAGCATCCCTTTAATGAATTCCATTAAAATAACCAAGTAAAAAATAAGCTGTATTAATATATTGGAGAAAGGTTTTTGCTCTCTACATATTCATTCTTCAGGAACTAATTAAAATTGATTTTCCTTCTGTTGGTTTTTAACGCCATACTACATTATGACTGCTTTTCCTTTGATTATTTCAAAGTTCTGAACCAGGGATCATGTAACTGGTGCCTGCAGGTTTGACACCCATAATTTTTTGGTCATAAATATTTAGGGTTTCTGAGAGTGCTTAACTTGATTTATCTACATTGTGAAAATTGGTATGGTGTAGGCGTCACTCAATTTGATCTAATAACTTGTGTGGTGTCGTGTCCTAACAATCCACTAAGCTGTAATCACTATTTGTATGCAAAGCATTGCAATTAGAGTAATTTTCTTTGCTGGTGATTTTGAACTTGAAAGAAAAACAAATTAGAATAAAAATGCAAACTCTTTATACCCCAGTATATTATACATTATTTGAATGCATAAATTGACCTTCATAGCTTGAGAAGAAAGAAGAGATTGTACCTCCTTCTGCTCTCAGCTTGAATCTGCTTTTTTTTTTTTTTTTTTTAACCTGTCTTTCTGGTTGTTTTTTATTTCCAGCTATCTTGGCCATAGACGTATCTTCTTAATGTTTCTCAAGATTCTCAGAGAGATGAGGACTGTACAATACATTTAAAATTGAGCAATCTACGTCTCTTGTTATTTTCTAAAAATAGTGAACATGGCCACTCATGAGCTAACAGGTAATTCAGGTTGTGCAGGAATGTCAACTTTTGGCTCCTTCAGTAGGTCTGAGTTTTATCTGATTTTCTTGACTAAATTTCAATCTTTATAGAAGTTCGATAATAAGAATATAGATTATTCTATATTAAGAAGAAAGATCTCTTAGATTCAATAGACTCGTTTTGAAACATCTGACTCTAAATTACTGCACTGCCACAAGTGACATTTTTGAACAGTGATTTCAGAAACATGTTATTCAGAATTTTTCTATTTAGAATTAGTTCAAGAGCAGTTGCTGTTGTTGTTGTTTTATTTTTGTGTAGTGTTTTAAAAATAAAGAAGACCCAGTGGCAAAGGCAAGCAACTGTTGCGCAGCTTACTTTCTAAGGTGACTGCCAAACCAAAAATCTTATTGTAATAAGAAAGATGAGAAGAGGAATATATTTCATTAAATGGTGATTCTCCTAATCTGACTGGCTTCTAATGAAGAAAATAATTTCTAATTAAAAATCTCTTTGATTCAGTAAATAAAGGTGTGGAATGGTGTGGGGAGGGAAACCCCCATGCCACCACGCAGAGGACTCTGTTTAAGAAGGGACCACTTCTGCTGGCTTTATAGCAGCATGCTTTCTGGTACGCATCCTGCACAAGGTAAGAGGAAGTATGTTTCCTCACTGTTTATACAACTTATTCTTCATATATTTGAAATGTATGGATAATGATAGTTGCTGAACAGTGAGCAGCACCAGCGTCAGAGAAAAACTTTGCCTCTTGGAGGATACTGCTGCACCACCATGGTCTCGTGACAAGGAACATGATATATGTGTTGCTTCCTTTCCACAAGACAGTGAGTTCTGTCAAAAGGTAATAACAATGACATCATTTGATATGTGGTACAATTCTGCCTTACTAACACTTGTGGTTTAGTGCATTTTGCTTCAGAACTTCCTAAGCTAGTAGCACACAATGAAAATTTGCAGTCTGCTCCCACAGACAAGTGATCTCAACAGTTTCACTTTTAATCTTGAGTCAGTTTTTAGTTGCTCTGTGAAGATTGTAAGTAAAATCATGTCCCTGTCGAAATGCAGAGAAGCTCTGCTATTGACCGCAGCTGGCACTGGATTCCACCCTATGATGCTGTCAAGTTTTTGACATTTATATGCCATCTTCACATCTTGAATCTTGTGATCACAACTAAAATGTAGCAATGTTTAAAAAGAAGAAATGTGTTTTCCATTTGCATAACTTTAATGATTGAACTGATTGAGCTTAACATTTTCTTCAAAGTTTCCACTTTGGCTGGCATTGCTAGTGTCGAAATTGCAAATATATATCTCAAAAGGAACATATTTTTTATAAAGTTTTATGTGATAGGAAATGGGGTCTTAAGATGAAAAGTGTTTTTCATCTTAGCAGTAATTTTTATCTCACTTGTGTATGTAAGCAATGTGCTGTGGAGTAAGTCAGACTGTGTGCATGCTATTAGTTGTATGTACACGTTTGCCAGCTTGATTTTTTTCTAACGCAATCAAAAGAAGCTTTTAGGATTATCAAGTGGATGATGAAGCAAGGACCAGAGGCAAGACAACCTTCTGTATGTTACCTCCTAAGAATTAGTGGTGAGACCATTACTGGGAAAGTAATTAAAATTATATCACTGCTTTATCAAAAGGATGGTTAATCATTAAAAGCTTGTTGATTTTAGAATAGAAAGGCAGCTCACTATTTAAGGACAGGTTGCACAAAACTGGCAAATGAAGAGAGTCACTCTGAAGGACAGAACAACTAGGATACCCCAATGTTTGTGAGATGGAACAGGATTTCTGAGATCAAAGGTTCAGATTTTCAGTTATTTATATACATGCCTACATATACTTTGGAGTGTATCTACAGCATATTTATCTTTTAGGAGCAGTTTTCATGTAAAAAGCTGTTTGTCACAAGCTGCTAGAGGGAATTTTCTTGTAGGCACGAGTACAGCTTGGTCTGTTGTAGAGCAAGGCTGGGAAACGGAGGCTGAATTTGAAGACTCAGTTTAGAACAGCTGAATCTAGGGCGTATCCTCAAGAGCACAGAAGTAACACAATCTATAAGCTGATCTTTCCCTGCCTTCAGAGGAAGGGCAGCAACATCTGTAGTACAGGTTCTTCTTCATTCATGGCATGGACACAGTTATATAAGGTAAATTTATACCACACATTGTCCTTGCCTCCTCTTCATGCCAAAAACTAAATCAGGGTTTATCAGCTAAAGCATGTCTCTGCCTCCTGATCACACCTCTGCTTTTGGCTCAGAGTATATACAAGAATGCAGTATGTGGGGTAAAAAACACTCAGGGATAACAATACTTTTAGACTTTTAAAATTATGTAAACACAGTTCACCTTTACCATCAGGCACCTAATTTTGTGAAAGTTAGGTTAATACAAAATTCATGCAATTCACTGGTGCTTTTAATGGAAGCAGGTGATCTGCAGCACTTTTGACACTGTCCAAATAAACACTGAAAAAGAAGATTTAAAGTACTCAGGTTTGAACAATGTTTTGCTGTATTGTGGATGTTTTTACTTTGTGCTACATTCTAGTTTAGAAATATAGGAAGAGAAGAAATAGCAATAGAAGCTTATGCAGAGACCTTGGGGACATTCATGATTCCCTGACCACAGGTTTGGATGATCAGGCAGCTAGAGTGACAAATGTTGAAATCTTAATTTCTGGCTTCTGAGTTCTGAGTACAGATTTACCATTCTGCTGAGCTAGATTCTCTGATTATAGACAGATTGACTGGAGAGGTTTCCCCTTAAAATAAGGTCAGTTTCCCAAAAGAAATGAAGGGAAATGTGGACGGCTGTAGAACAAATGAATAGCTGAGCAGTGTATGGATTACTTAGCCTTTCCTGACAGCTGTTTTAAATAAAAATCTTCATTTTGCATAGAAAAGAGATACATAAATTCTGATCCTGCTTTGTGATTGGGAGCTTACACTATTTTGTTCTTGAAAAACCCACTTTATAGCTGTCTTGTTTAGGGATTCCTCTGTGTATCCCAGCTGATGGTGAGGGAATTGCTTCAACTTCTGACTGCCAGAATAGCCTGGTGGGTCATGGATGTGTAATTTGACCTTAAAATATGATTTAATAAAGTGTTTCTGTATTGTATTGCTTCTAAAACCAGGAAGATTTGCACAAGTGTATTTGTATGCAAAACAGTCGTGTGACTTTGCTTAACAGCTGATTGGTGGCTGCTTTGGTACCAAATGGGACAAAGTCACACAGCCAGGGTACATATTCTCTTTACTCCACAGCTTCAACATCTTCCTTCTCAGATATATATCTGTATTTTTACACACACCCATGTATGTCTCCTTACATATACATCCACACAAATGTATTTATGAAATCTTTGCCTCTTTCCCTTTAGGTCTGTCAGTGACATTTAAAATGTAATTTTGTAGGGAAAGAAAGAGTTTAAAAGAAAGTACGCTTTGTGTAACTGAAAGCTTTTTACCATTAGCCAACTAGCGCAGCTGATCTTGTAAAAAAACAACAACAAAACCACTAATACACAAACAAACCCCCACAAACAAACAAACCAACAACAACAAAACACAAACACAGAAGAAAACAAACTATTTCAATAAAAGTTACATCTCTTTGTTTATCATGCTTGCTATTATTAAAACTTTAGTGTATGTAAGGTATATTGTTATCGGTATAATATTGTTTATTAAATATTAAATCCCTGATTATTGAACTGTAGAGAATAACTACCATGATAAGGGCTACGCATTGATGTATCCTTAATACACACCAAAAAATACGGTATTATGATTCAGAATATACTAACTAGGATTTTAGATTAACTGTCATTTCCAGTTTTCCATTGGACAAATAAATGTTATGACCTACAGTATTAGTAAGTGGAAACATCAACATGTATCTTGTCATTTAATTAGTTTAAGGTTGAATTCTGGGGGTTTGTTTTGTGGTATTCTGGGGTTTTTTATGTCTACTGTTTTAAAAACTGAGGTTGAAACTTGGGCTAATTTTTGGTAATACTATTGTTTTCATCAGAATCCTGAAATTTTCAGAGTACATTCTTCCCTTTTATCTCTCTTTCTTGTTTTTTGTTTGTTTGTTTGTTTGTTTAATCACAGCTCCTAATACAATAGATTCTGTATATAAAAATATCAGGCAAGTATTTATCAATTAACATTAAATCTCTTGTTCTCTTTGAAAAATTTATTCAGCAGCTATCTTGCTCTAGGCATTGTTTTACTTCTTATTGTCCCTCCCTAGTATCTCCCTGTTCACACATAAATTGAAATACACAACAATGGTAAAAATAGGATTCTCATCTGCTTTACTTTTCTTAACTCTTTTTGCTGTTTTATGCTAGGTATAGAAAAGTTTCTTATAGTTACACAGGGGTGCTAAGAAACAGTTTATTCTGACTCCTGTGTTGAAGGAAGAAAGAAGAAGAAAAAAAGGTGTTTTTTCTACACAGTTGAAATCCACCAAGAGGTGAAGTGCTTAGAAAATTTGAATGATTTCATGGATGTCTCAAAGCTTTAAAGATGAAAGATCCAGCTTTTCTTCCCGATTAAACTATGAGAATGATAAGAACTTGTGGGCTTTTTCTGCTTCAAAGGGTCATTCAAATATAATTCTAAGGACAGATGCCACAAAGCTATTTCCATGAAGTTTGATAGAATGAATTCCTTTTGTGTTATGTGGAAGGCTAAGGAGCTTGCTCCCCTTGGCTTGTTCTGCCTGCTGCTGTTCTGGACATTCAGGGCAGCATTTAAAGAGGTACCTGCTAAGCTGCTGAACCTCCTAAGTTGTAGGAGTCTGACATCCAAAATCACATTAATAGTACTCGTTACTTTAGATATAATTCTCCCAGGCAATTGTCTTACATTTGATATCACTTAGATCATATCAGGAATAAATGCTGCTTAACAGATGCATTAGAGTACGGAAATCTGGCCTTCATGGGACAGACTGTGTCCTGAAACATTGGGGACCAGTTCCTGTTGGCTATGGGAGAGCCAGGAAATTATGGGGCAGTGTTGTTCAGCATTGCCACCTTTTTAACAACTCAAGGTTACAAACATGAATTGCCAAACTGGCTACATGGAGATTTGAATGTCAGTGACTGATTTTGACATTTCAAATACAAGAACTGTTTCAGGTTGAACTCACACAGGCTGAATATGACCAACTCTCACTAACAGCAGCCCAAACAAAACACTATAAATAGAACTATAAAAAGCACTATTACAGAGCTTTTCCAAAATGAAATAAAGGAACGCACAATAACAAAGTAGTAAGGAAATATTGTTCTGAATATAAGGAAATCGTGGATTGTGAATATAAGGAGTTGTGGTGAATGGACTCAAATCCAGTTGGCGGCCAGTCACAAGTGATTTTCCCCAGAAATCAGTATTGGGGCTAGAGGGCCATCTGGACCAGCTGGATTGTTGGGCTGAGGCAAATAGTATGAGGTTTAACAACATGAAGTGCCAGATCCTGCACTTGGGTCACAACAACCCCAGGCAGTGCTACAGACTCAGGGAAGAGTGGCTGGAAAACTGCCTGGCAGAAAAGGATCTGGGGCTGTTGCTCAACAGCCAGCTGAACATGAGCCAGCAGTGTGCCCAGGTGGCCAAAAGGCCAACAGCTTCCTGGCTTGTATCAGGAATAGTGTGGCCAGCAGGACCAGAGGGGTGATCATCCCCCTGTACTCAGCACCGGTGAGACCCCGCCTCGAATCCAATGTTCAGTTTTGGGCCCCTCACTAGAAGAAAGACATTGACGTGCTGGAGAGAGTGCAGAGAAGGGATACAAAGCTGGTGAGGGATCTGGAGCACAAGTCTGATGCGGGACTGCTGAGGGAGCTGGGGCCATTTAGCTTGGAGAAAAGGAAGCTGAGGGGAGACCTTATCACTGCTTACTACTACCTGAAAGGAGATTGTAGCATGAACGGTGTTGGTCAGTTTTCCTAAGGAATGAGTGGTAGGATGAGAGGAGGTGGCCTCAGGTTGCACCAGGGAAGGTTCAGATTGGATATTTGGAAAAATTTCCTAATGGAAAAGGTTGTCAAGCACCGGAGCAGGCTGCCCAGGGAAGTGTTTGAGTCACCATGCCTGGAGACATTTGAAAGATGTATAGATGAGGCTCTTAGGGATATGGTTTAGTGCCAGAGTTAGGTTAATGGTTGAACTCTATGATCTTCAGGGTCTCTTCCAGCCAAAATGATTTTATGATTCTGTGAAACTGTGATAAAAGAACTTATCCCAGATTTTAAAGCAAATCCATAGCCAAACTGGCTTACTTCTGTCTTGGCACTAAATCTGTACTACAATAAAACATTCTGGTAAAAATAAATTTCTAGATGAATGTCAATACTATGAAGAAAATAATAATTCAAAGTTCATTTCTCTAGAATCTGCACAAAATTAAGTTAATTGCTCATAGTAGTTTCTCTTGTTACTCTTTTTCTATGTGTTAAAAATCAGCAGCAATACTTGGCTTGGTAAGTCATTTATTTGGTCATCCTTGGCAAAGAAGCCAGACCTTTCAGATGTAATTTAATTGCTGGGACTGATGAGGAAGTTTTAATCTATCTCTGCTCCTATCAACTTTGAACTTCACAAGAGCATTTAACTTAATTTAAGTTCTGCTTTTTCCATCACTATTTTATTCCTTCCCCTAATATAGATTTCCAGTGTTTCTGTAGCCCTGCTTTGCCTTTGATCACTGTAATAACTTTAGAAAATAGTTTAAATAATTATTTAAATATAATTAATTTATCTCTCTTTAATATAACAGCTATGATTAATGTGCTATTTATCCAAAAGACTGTGACAGAAGGTAATTTTATTTACCATCAAATCTAATGAAGACTGAAAAAAAAAATCTATGTTAGTAAATAATTGTATTTTTGGAGACAGCAGTGATTTAAGGCTTCGTTCAAAGTCACCTGGAGGTGCACTATTTGACCTGTGTCATTAACCTTGCAGATTTACCATTTTTAAGAGCATTCATGAGCATTCGCCTCTGAAACTGAAATAAATGAAACTAATTCAGTAACTGGATGCCTCACACTCTCCTTCAATTTGACAGTCTCTGTTACTTTGGGTTAATTTCCAGGGAAAACTCAGAAAGAGTATATTGGATGCTCCATACCTGTTTGTGGAGGAGTTTCCATGGTTGTGTCCCTGCAGCAGAGCTACTGCTAGACCACCCATCACCAGGAGGCTGCTGGCACACATCCCTGCCCATGCCTGGGGCTGCTGGGGAGAGGAGGACCCAGGCAAGCATCCACCTTTCAGGTACATTCTAAGAATTTATAACTTACCCTATTTGCCCCTTTTGGTAGCATGTGGAAATCACTGCAAAAACAGTTGTTTCTTTGTCACCTCTCTGCAAACACTAAAGCTTCTACAATGGACAGCAGAACTAAAGGTACATAAAACTTATTCATTTTTCCTTGCAACAGATGGGTAAAAGTGTGTGCATTTCCAAAATGTATCTAGTCTCGTGTCATGTGACAATATCCACAACCAGATCATTTACAAAGCGACACCTAGCAGCAGTGTCCTCTGCACTGGGCAGAAGTTACGTGGTTCAGCAAACAATTTTGGAAAGAAAAATAAAAGATGCCAAAATATGAAATATAGTATATACTCCCTTTCTGCATGACTGATTGGAATTGAGTGTACTAATTGGGATAGAAAATGTGTAAATTTTCACGGAAAAAATTGGAAGTGAGTCATAATAGTAAATAATTTTCTTTTCTATTGATGACTGATTGCTTCATAGGTTTTCTCACTTGCTGTTGTCATCATTTTGTCCTAAATCTTGGAAATATTTGAATTTTGGTTTAGGGCTTTGTCCCAGATAGAGTGCAATATACTGAAAGTTTTCTGCTGACTTCATCATGCTTTGGACCAAGCCCTTTTGATGGCATTTTCCATATTTGACTTCAAATATTTCTTCTTCTGGCATCCTAAATTTATGTTCCTGATAGCAATCTCAGAGGTTACAAAGGCTTGAAGAGTAATATATGCCTTTCTGTTATGTTGCATGGCTTCAGTGTATCACAAGGGTGTTGTTAGGACTAGTCACTATATTTCTCAGTCTGAAGTCATTATTAAGTATGTTCTTAAGGGACTGATACAATACCACTAAAATCAGAATTAAAAAATTACTTTGATTTTATTCTTGTCAAACAGAATTTCTCTCACTGAAATCCTTACAATTTACAGTCAGCTAAAAGTGGAGAATATTGAGAATTTGGCTTGATAAGAAGTGAGTCAAGCCTTTAGGATTTAACTTATTTAGTAATGAATTCCTCCAAGGAAAGTATTCAGTTTACTAATATTTCCTGATTGGAACATGTTTTTGCAGGATTTGGAGTGTGGGATTTTTGCTGATGTCATGATGTATTTCAGTTAATCATTATGAACCATGCCAAGACAAACATTTGAATTGTATCTATTCATTGGTGTACACTCAAGTGTAATTCTAAATATTTAGTGGCAGCCCTGGCATTTGCAAATAAGCTACACATGATCTGAAAAACTGAGGATATGCTGTTGAGCAGTAATCAGCATCCTTGCACCGTGTGAACGGATAGGTGTATTTTATCCAATTAATTTAGCCACAGGATTGTTATTCAGAGTTTATACTGCAGTGAGAGAAAGCAGACTCTTCTCCTTATTCCAAAATTAACTGTCACTCATCTCACACCTGCCTGAGACTGACATAATTCTAACTGGCAGCTTGCTAACGTCTCAAATGGTTGCCGTGCTTCTGAACTCTGCTGTGGATTTCTCACTCCTTGTGACTTGTGCTGTTCCTCCTGGGTACCAGGAGGATTCTTAACATCCTGTGTAAAAATACAAGGAGGAATACTTTGGACTCTGCATTACACGCAGGTATATAGCCCCAGTCTCTCGACAACATGTTAGCTCAATAAAGCTTAGTCTGTTTGTCTTGCCTAATGGGCTGTTTTAACAATCAGAGTGGGAAAGAGTACTTTAGTTCTGAGCACTGGTTAATGGGATCAGTGGAATGCTATTTATATGATGTTTCACATGGAAGAAGGAATAGAATTACATGCTGACCTTAGACAAAAAGCAAGGTTTTCCCTGACTGTGAAGCAATCATTAGAGACACATATGTTGTAGCTGAGCTGGGGATGAAAGCTAAGAGGAAAAATGAAGTAAAGAATAATCAAATGCCCTAGTTCAAGAAAATACCCCAGCAGCATAACACCTATTGATACAACCAGCCCAAATTCCAGTATCCTTTGTTTGTGAAATTCTGTTTCGTTTGCTACATCCAGTTGTTGAGCTGCCAGAGTACAAGTGAGGTGGGTGCTGGAGGAGCTCACAACTTTGAGAGACTGTTTATGCTATCAGCAGCTGAGTGCACCATAAAACAAAGGAACTGCAGATGCTTTGTTGCTCATAGCTTCAGATAATATTTACATGAATTAACAATGAATGTCTTCAGATATTTTGTAAAGTTAGGAAGGAAAGAAAGGCTTCTAACTGCATGTGTATGTGGAATTTGAATACAGGCATCTCACATGTGTATTGTTTTGGTGCTGTAATGGACATGGCTCCAAAAGGGTCTGATTTTTCAATTTTGAGGACAGTTGTCCTGAGACCAGCATCCTTGTAGAAGAAGTGTTAGCTGTGGCATGCTTACTGCACAGCCAAAATATAAGCCCTCTATGACAAACAAAGCAATATATGCATAAACAGTATATCTGTCACATGTGTGTCACACCAGTCCTTAAGAAAATACCACTTCTGACTCCAATGCAGATAAATAATTTTATTCTATCCCAGTCACAGATGGATTTCTTTGCATATTATGAAGAAAGTAAATCCAGAAAAATAAATGTTATGTTGTTTTTTGATCATGATATACATATTTCCAGAAAAAGCAAGAAGCTGGGTTATGATACAGGTTGAGTTGGAAGAAATGCAAGTGAAATTTACCAAATACCTACGTAAAATAGAACTAATGCACTGAACAGATTCAGTTTAACAAGAGTGGGCTGATTTGAGAAACTGATTATGATTCGAATATTAATTTCTGAGAACTGGGAAATAATCTAGAAGCATTCAGAGACTGTGCTTTTGTACACACCATAACATTTTAACTCATGACTAAATTATTACAGGAAGAGGTTTCCAAACATTGCCTGCACTTAGGAGTCTGTCTAGCTGCATGGCATTTTTTTTTTAACTGCAGGATAACCTATTTGAAATACATTTGCATTTACTGTGGAGTTAAGGGAAAACTGTTTTGAGTTTCCTGTATCAAGATCCATAGTCATTTCATATTTTTAGACCAAAGAACTTCCTTCAAAGAGGATAATAGTCAGTGGTATGATCTACATTAACTTATCAGGGGAATACCTGTCTTTAAGTAATTCACTTAAGTAAGGCATATTGAAAGCATTTCACAATCAATTTCAAGAATAGTTTGTCAACCCTCAATGATAAGAATGGGAAATTGTTAGAAAGGAGCCTGAAAATCTTTACTCATGATACAGGAAGTCTTTCAATATTAAACAATGAAATGGCTACACTTGAGTCTTCTTAATGGTATTACATTCTGATGTCTTCCATTAGAACCATTACAAATTTTAGGAGCTGACAGCTTGAAAATCTTACTGGGGGTAGAAGTGCAATTGAGAAAGATTACAGGACATAATGCTAAGAAAAATAAAAACTTTCTGTCTTGTGAATCTTGTAAAACATTTTTGTTGTGTTCTGTTCTCCCAAGAAACATTTACAAATTGTTTGAGAATGAATACAAAGAATGATTCATATTGAGCTTAGTGAACAGCAATATGGTTGTGGAAGAGGCAAGAGCTAAAGCACATTTGTACAAGCAATGGAAAGGCCAGAGCAGGACAAAGGTGTTCAGAGTTTGCAAGGAAGATGAGGACTGTGCAGGACAGGCACTCATGACTGAAAGCATCTGGTTCTAGATTTCCATAAAAAATCCTGAATTCCATGAAATCAGTGACAAAGCCTCCCTGGATTCCCAAGACTTACCTGCCTTGCTCATTTGCTTGCTTTACTGGGCATCCATTTTTGTACTGGACAATGTTCATATGATTGTTTCCAAATGTTTTCTCCCTAATCCTTTTGCCTCTTCATCAGAGGATTAGAAACACATATATTCATGTTTTCCAATGCCACAGAACTTTAAAACAAACAAACAAAAAACCCACAAAAACAAAACAAAACCCCAAACAAACAAACTGTTTAAACAACATACTTACCTGGTAAGCCACTTCCACAGATTTTCCTGATCTCTGTTACCATAGACCTATCTTGGAGAAGCTGCCCAACTCCAGTTGGATTGTTTGAAGTGAAAATAATTCAGATGTCTAGCTAATGTGATTTTGATATTATATTATAAATGCTACAATGCTACCAACATTCATTCTGCAGAAAAATTCAAGCAGATACATTTCAGTTGCAGTATTTCCTTTTCTATATTTGTCTGTGTGAATACTGAACAAATGTATTTCACAGTTTGTTTCCAACTTTTCTGCTCAATTATTCTGTATAAATATTAATATACTTTTAAATACACGACTAAGGAAATTATTTGTCAATACCAGGAAATGACACCAAATAGATAACAGCTCAGAAGAATGGGTTAAAAACAGGTGTACACCTCTTTACAGATCTACTTTTATAGAACATTTTCTAAAATTTTCAAAATGGTGATAGACCCAGCCTCTGGCACACTACAGTTAAGCCTTCAGTGACCACCCATGCTGTTGAAATGTTTTGTCCAGTGAGTGAATGGAATGTACACACCATTGACCACATTGAACTTGGAGTTCAGCTCTAAAGTAGATCAAAATGCAGGATTAATTTCAATATCAAAACTTGTCTGGCAACGTTGTTAGAGCTGCACACTCAGTATGTGCCTGGGCCACAAGCTGCCCCCCAGCTGCTGAAAAGGATCATCCTTTTGCTGCAGGTGTCTGGTGGTTTTTCTTTTCCTATAGGGAATCTTTTTTAGAAGCAACAAAACGCTGCTTATTTTTAGTTATCGGATAGCATCAGCTTCGGAAACCATGATCCCGTCCTGAGCGCTGGTCTTTCACTGGGAATCTTCCCTGAAGGTGTCTCCACCTCCCTCATGCACACGCACACCCCTCGCCGCTCCCTCCACACGTGTGTTTTTGGACATACAGCAGCAGACTATTGGGTTGCTACCAGAGGATGGATTGGATGGATTCAGGCGCTCCCCTTCTCCCCCCTTTTTTTTTTTTCTTTTTCCCCCCTTCCTTTCCTAGGCTCCGCTTGCCGTAGCATACACCTTCTCGAGGGGTTTGCCTGGATCATTTATTTATCTTGTGCGCATTAAGAAACCACCATTAGGCTTTTGTGGGAGGCGCCTTACTTTCTGCGCGCTAGCCTGCCTCCCTTGCGCTGCGATAGGAATACACAATTGAACAGAAGCTGCAAGCTTGGCAGGAGCTGCCTTCTGCGTGCCTATTTATTTGCCGGATCCGTATTTTTTTTTTGCAGAGTGGGTTATTGCCGTCCCTCTCCAGGGTTTCATCTTAATTTTTTGTGTGTCTGTGGATTTTAAATTTCGCTTTTCGGGAAACCTCGCCGGAGTTTCGATGCCGGGCTGGACTTAGCGCGGGCGCGGAGCCGTGCCTCCTGCCCCCGGGCCCCGCCCGCGGATCGGCCTCCCTGGCCCGGCGCCGGCCGCGGGTTGGCCGCGGGGCCGCGGAGTGGCGGGTGCGCAGCGCCGCGCCGCCGCCTCCCCGCGAAGCAGCCGGGGGATGCTGCTGCGCCGCGGCCCGGCATAGGCAGGAGCCGAGCGGGCGGGGGAGGGAGCGGAGGAAAGGAAGGAAAGACGGAAAGAAAAGATCCCCCAGCCTCGAGGGGAGAGGAAAACGAGGAGAGGCGAGAAGGTGCGTGAATGTGAAGGAATGTGCCTGCCCGCCGCCGGAGCCGCACGCTTGGGATAAAAAGAAAAGAAATCGAGGAGGCTGATTCTTGCGACTCATTACCCGGAGGGAAAAAAAAAAAAATAGGAAAAGAAAAACCTGTGAGCAGAGGCAGAAGGAGAGCGAAGAGGCTGAAGCAGGCAGCGCCAAAGGACGGCGCCCGGCGGATGGCGCGGCCGTCCCGCTGACTCCGCGGCCGCGGGAGGCTGCGCGGGGCGGCGCGGCGCGGGGCACGCCATGCCGGCGGCGTGACTGAGTGGGGCGCTCCCGCCGCCTGCTCCGCTGCGCCGCGCTCCGCTCTCCTCCGCCCCCCTCCGCCGCATGCCGCCGGCAGCCGCGGCGCGCTGATGCCCCGGGGCCGCGGCGGCGCTGCGGACGGCCCCTAGGATGAGCGAGGGGGCTGCCGGCGCCGCGGCGCCCGGGGCGGCGGAGGGAGCAGCGGCGGCGGGGGGCCCGGGCGGGGATGGGGCCGGAGGGCCGCCTCGGGAGCTGCGCTGCAGCGACTGCATCGTCTGGAACCGGCAGCAGACGTGGCTGTGCGTAGTGCCCCTCTTCATCGGCTTCATCGGCCTGGGGCTCAGCCTCATGCTGCTCAAGTGGATCGTGGTGGGCTCCGTCAAGGAGTACGTCCCCACCGAGCTGATGGACGCCAAGGGCGTGGGGCAGGACCCCTTCTTCCTCTCCAAGCCCACCGCCCCCCCTCGCGGCGCGGAGACCACCGCCGCCGCCACGCCGCGGCCGCCCAGCCGCGTCAGCCCCCGCCTCACCACGATGAGCCGGGCCCCCCCGCGGCCCCCCGGCACCCGCGGACCGGCGCGGGGCGGCCCGCGGCCCACCGCGGCACGGCACCCCGCCGCGCCCCACACAGCGCCGCCCGCCAGCGGCCCCCCCGGCACCGCCGGCCGCGGCGCCCGGCCGCCGCCCGCCGCCCCCAGCACCCCGCCGCTGCCCGCCTGGCCCACTGCGGCACACGCTACCTCCTCCTACAAGATCTACGTCCACGACTCGGCGCCGTCCTGGACCTTGTCTCCCTTCCAGGAGTCAACCACCACCACACCGGAGGCCAGCACGACCCCCAAAATCCGTAAGTAAGCCATCGCCCCGCGCCCTCGGGGCGCCCGCGCCTCCCGCTTGTTCGCGTCTACCCGTCAAAACTGACTTTGCCCAGCGCCGGCGGGCTCGAGCCGGGGAGATGCTTCGGTAGGAGGCTGCCGCCGCGTCTCAGGGAAACGCGGGGTTCCCGGGCCGCTGCTGCCCTGCGGGAAGCTGGAGATCTCCGAAGTTTGCGCTTCTTTTCTCTCTCCCCCCTTACGCTTCCTTCCCCTCCCGACAAGTTCCCCACTTTCGTGATGGATCGTGAGGCAGGAGAAGCCATTTGAGCTGACTAGATTTCGCTGTGGTTTTTAGAAAAGATGCAGATCTCTCTTTCCCCTTCCAGGCTGGTCTGCGGAATGTATTTAGGAGATGCTGAGAGGTGTCTGAGCGAAGGGGATAAGTGATGCCCCTTCAGGCAGCGGCGGCTTCCAGAAGGGGCAGCCGGGAGAGTGGTCCTCGGGAGCTGCGGGGTGGGTTGTGCCTGTACCTCTCTGCCGGGGAGGGAGTTTGACTTTCACACAATCGCCTCGTTTGAAATAGACGAGATCGGTCTCTGGAAGGATGCTTCCTCCGTCCCACCGCCTGGCTCCTGAAGGGCCGCCGCCAACAGCACCAGGAAAGGAGCACAGGGCACCCCGCGAATATGCAGAGACAGCCAAACGCTTTCCTGGCTCCTGCGTGTAGCCACAGCACTGTCTTGCCTTAACCGACTAATTTTTTTTAATCAGAGGAGGGGGCTAGTTCCCCAATTGATGCTCGGTGGCTGGCTCTTTCCACTCTCCCAGGCACAAACCTAAGGATTCAGGCTAAATCTGAAAATTCATTTGATCTCAGTGCATCAACTTTCAGCTTCTTGTAAAGGTTATTTAGGACAAATGCAATCCGTGCCAAAAGAACTTCTGTGTGGTGCTATTTAATGAAATGCTCAATTATACTGTATTATAGTCATCTTCTGTATTTTCTTGGATGCAGCAGAGGAAATGAGAAGCCGTGTGTCCTCCATTAACTCTTTGTTGCTTCTGCTAGGAATGTCAATTGAATCGAATGGTATCACCTGAATAAGCTCAGGGCTCCCCTTTCACATGCTAATATATGGTTATTCTGCCAGAGGATTTTGTTAGCAAGTCGTTTGAACTTTATTTTGTCCATTAAATGTATTTGCTGATGAGCCCTGGGGCAGAGAGTATATGCAGAGTGAGCTGATCTTCTGAATTGACAAAATCAGGAGAAGAACAGCAAATTGGTCATGTATGTGTGGGTGGGTGTGCAGGTGGTGGATCACTGGGAATGATTATGAATAAAACTATCACTAAATCAGAAGGGCAAACAAGACAGTAACTTCCTTCCACAGTGTCTGCTACAGTAACTGAGAGAAAACCATCCCTTACAGGTGTGTCTGAGCCTGCTTGCTCTGTAGGTACAACCTAAAGAAGCCAGATGTTACTAGAAGAAAAATCTCTCATGGAGCTGAACCCTACTCATTTCACTTAAGTGTAGGGAGCTGTATAGGGTACTGTTTTAAAAAACAAAACAGCAAAGGGAGCCTGATTTTTCAATGTGTGTCTCTGTTTTCAAGCCTTGTGTGAACCCAGTATGCTATATGGTGTTTCAAACTGCCATCACCTGTGTGTGTCTGAAATGCTGCTGGGCATGTCAGGTGGGACCTGTCGGGGTCTAAATGCTCCCTTGCAATCCCTTCCTTCTCCCTTTTTTATCTTGTTGGGTATTTAAGAGAAAATCACAGCAATTTCCACCTCTCTATGTTGTCTCCTTGCAAGATATAGAAGGCAAGAATATCCTGATTAATAAATAATGTTCAGCTGGCAGGACTCTGCCCCATGCAAGACATATAAAGGAAGAAGAAAACCCACAATCTTGAAATGTTCCTGGCAGTTGCAGAGTCTCATAACTATTATTTGTTTTAGGGAGGCTGCTAATACCTTTTACAGCAGGGTGTTTCCCTTCATTAAATACAGCTTGGTTATAGGATGAAATGCAAGAAGTGCAAATCCAGCAGAAATTGACCCTGTTTGGGCACATTGATAGCAGAGATTATCATTAATGGAAGATTAAATAGATTATGTAAAAAAGGATTTGAATTTGTAGGGCATGTGGAATTTTATTTTTTTTTTAAGCCTACAGCTGTACTTTCCTGATACATATAAACATCTCTGAGGATACGTGTCAAATTCTCTGAGGCTGCAGTATCTGCTGGAGGAGAGAGGGAGAAGAACTGCAGTCTTTCTGCCATGAACTGCTGACATGATGTGACCCCAAAGCAAACGTCTGCATCTGCCACTAATAGCTCTTAGGGAGAAAGGGAATTTTAAAAAACAAATTCATCCTCATTTCCCAGGGTGAGCTGCATGTTCTTTCTGTGCCCATTGCTCCAGCTGCTCTTGAACTGAAAGTCATGGATCCCACTGCATTGTGTGAATGCAAATCTGACATGACAAATCTGATGTCCCAGCTTTCAAAATAGTGCACATCCTTGTGTGATCTTCTGGCTTGGCAAGGCACTTAGGTGGGAAGTTGTCATAGGTTATTGAACATTTTACAGATTTTAAGAAAAGAAGCAGCTGCCTTTATTTATACAGCGTTGTGTTGCAGTTTATTTAATTGTTTTAACACATAAAAATGGACTCAGAATATGATTTAGGAAAATGGAAGGTAAACTGGGAGTTATTTCTCCAGAAAGCTGGATGATTGCCCACCTGAAATAAATGTTGGTAAAGTCTTTTCTCTGTGTGTGCATTCATCTGAGGAGATGTTGTGAAGTCTCTCTCTTTCTTGTGGGAGTGCATAATGACAATAATTCTTGGTTGTATTTCACTCAAAATCAAGCGATCTGTTAGCTGTTTTGAAAGTTCTTGATGAAGATCCCTCAGGCTCTGACTAAGCAAAAGCCACTTACTCATCAAGTCTTGATCTGTGTCTTGTTGACTGCATGTGTTTCTCATGATCATGCACAGACTATGGCTTTTCAGCATAAGCCTCTTTATCCAGTGCTCAGCATAAAAATCGGTCATTGATTTAGAAGGATAGTCCAGCTTGTAGATCAGGAAAATCAACCAACTGGCTGGAACACACCAGTGAGGTTTTGTTTTTATCAAGCCATTAGTTTCATATCTATAGAGTCATGCCCTGATTTTTTCCAATATGCATTTTTTTTGTGGTATTCTGAGTTCTTCAGTAATGGTATTGTCTTTAAATTGAGATACTGTACTTATAAGAATTCCTGCATGAATTCAGCTATGAAACAGCACTGTGGTTTCTCTTGTGTTCATATGACCAAAGGCTAATGCAGAGATCTGAGGTCAGACAGGTGGGGCTCAACTAATGCATAGTAACCAGGGAAAGAGATGTTATGGATCTCTTAATCAATATATCTTGTGAAGGCCAATTGTGACCTTTTATTATGACTCCAGACTGCAGCCTGAGTAGACTTTGATTTCCTGCTAAAGATTTTCTGGTCCAGTCGTTTATCCTAGTCATATCTCTATCTGTTTGTTATGCACGGCATGGGTTCAAGTAACAAGCATCTGGCAGCCAAACTGTTACCAACACTGACATTTTGGTAAAAGCTGTTTGTTTTGTTTTGCACTGACTCAAATATCTTTTTCGCATTAAGGATGACACTTAGATGGAACTGCGGGGTTTTCACGAACTGGATGGTGTTGTGGGAGGTGCCAAACCATAGTAAGACCAGACCTACTCTTCTCAGAGCTCTAAAACATTCTGCCAACGAATGACATGTATCTATGAACATTTTGCATCATGATCATGAGCTGTCGTTGAAACCGAGGGGAGCACACGTGACTGTAAAGCACCTGCCTGTAGCATTGACTAAGATTAATGTCAGTTATTTGTCAATTTGTAATGCATCAAAAGCTGTTGAATTGGAAAAAAAATACCAAAGTGAACAACTGGGAGTTATAAAAGCATTTGCTCCTTCCTTATTCCCACTTACTTTCTATTCACATACCATGAGTCAATGTATCACAGACATGATTAGGTTTGTGTTTCCCATCTGAAATACTTGTCAACAGGAAGGCTACTGTCAAGATAAAAATAAGAAATACAGAATTGTAGTCACACCACTAACGTGGAAGTTATTGTGGTTTTATTTTATTTTTCATATTTTACAGCTACAACTTGCTTCATCTGTTTCAATAAAGTTGGATGACACTGGACTTAATTTCATGTTCAACTCACTTAATAGTTAGGAACTGCTGCAGTTATCACTGAATTGATAAGGAAGTGGAGTGCTTAAATGAAAGTCCCTCTCACAAATATGTACATTGATTGTTTTTAGCTATTTCTCCTGTATGTTCCTTTTTTGAAGTGTTTGTTGGAATCCCATGACCTAGGAGAGCTTTCATATCAGTGGTGTTATGAGAGGAAGGACTATGGCTGAAATTAATCCATGCTGCTTTTTAATGCTGGAGAAAATTCTTTTGGGGGCTATAAGGATTGTCATTACATTGATTTAACCTGTGATCACTGGTAGAAGTAAAGCCTTGCATTTTATTTGGCATATTTTTGTAGCATCTGTAGAAAGACATCATGTGATATATTATATGTTGACAACAGAATACCATTATTAAATTAAAGTATTGATTCATTGCAAAGTATTATGCTAAAGTAATGTCAGTGGTTTGTCTAAACCCACAGAAAATGGAAATTAAAAATTAAAGCAAAAGACCTGTCTCTATCTACAGTATTCTGTCTAGTGTTGCAGAGCATTTATCATCTGACTCATTGCTTTGAATCCTTCTGCAAAGCGCAGTAAATACATGGATTGGTATGGACTTGGCTTTGACTTTAACTTCTATAGCTCATGTGGCTTTCAGGAAGTACCTAAAGCACTCTAGTGTTTGGTTTTGCTGATTTCTCCCATGACTTGTTTGGAAAGAAACTGCACAAGGAAAGGTGCCTGGTAAAATTGTGTAGGACTACCTACCTGGTCAGACATAAATAAAACCCAGAGACTTTTATGTGTCTCTGAGCCTGGTGATATATTTTTTGAGATTCTTTGAACAAGTTTGGTATATTCCCAACTTAAATGTGCCCGCACGTGTGTGCACATGCGTGCACTCACACAAAATGCAAGCAGGTATTTGTACATTTGCATGGTACCTGTTTTCAAGGGGCAGCAGGACCTCAAACCCTGCAGTAACTTCAAGACTAGTCTTTGCCAAGTAAGACAGCTACTTTGGTTGTGGTGCTTGTCCTTGCCATATGGTTCAGAAAAGAAACCTGGTGGTTTCATTGTAGCTAACTGGACTGAATGCCAAGTTAAAGGGCACCTTTTTCATTTGAAAGTCTCTCTCAATTTCCACCGTGTGAAAGGGATTTGTTGTCACTGTTACTATTAAGAATAGGTACCTTTTTGTTTGTTTGTTTTTGTTCATTACAAGGGTAGACAAAACACAGGAAAAACAGCAAGATACTTTGTGTTATGGAGATGATTTCTTACTCTAGGGGATTTAGAGACTTAGTTCTTGGATTGATACGGTGAGGGTTAGAAGTGTCATTTAATAAGGTGCTCCAGATCAAAACTGGGGCTGTGTTTTCTCATTGCTCAGAGCTAAATTTCCAAGGCAGACAGCTCTTAAACCTGCATTTATATTTCTACCTTCCCCATCATACCTAATTTCAAGCCACTCCACTGAGTAAAGTACATCTTCAGTGGAGGGAAGTACCTCCCTGTGAGGGCTGCACAGACGGGCTTGCTGGGCAAGGGCACCTCTGAGCAGGACAAGGAAGAAGATGAGCTTTCAAATGGCTTCTGGGTAACACACATAAAAAGTAAATGCACACAGGTGGACAAGTGCTTTTTGAATGTTTTTTTACTTTTTAGCTTACAGGTTTCTGGGGCCCCTTGTTAAAACGAATTCAAGAAGACAAAAATAATTAAAGCAGCCAAGAGGAAAATGAAAATAACAACTGCATTTATAAATTTCAGTGTCATTTTCGTGGAAGAAATACCTTAATGGATCAGATCTTTCTGGTGAAATTTGGTGAAAGCAGGAAAAAATACATTTACTAAATGCTTATTGATAACTGTTTAAATGTCTATTTCTGAAACTTTATTTATATGCTCAATATTACTCTAGTAATATTGAAAAATATTGATAAAATAAGTGAAACCTACACAATTCTTCTAGTGTTCCACCTTTTCTGTCCTCCAAGGGCAGAATTTTGCATTTCCAAAGCTGTATTTCTCACGTAGCATCTAAAGAGGACAATCCCATGACCTTCAGGTCTTTTTTACAATATGTTACTCCTGTGTTTGGCGTGTTGTGGTTGCGGGTGTTATTTTGTTGTTGTAGGTTTTTCTTTCCTTTTAAAATTTGAATTAATCTCTTGGCAATTCTAAGGGCCCTGAAGTTGTGTCCCATGCCCACCTGCCCAACTTGTATTTTATGCTCATAGGGAGGATGCTCATTAGCAATGTGTATATATTGGTGATGTGGTAGGTGCTCTTTATAGAAAAATCATTAGTATTTTCATCTATATGAAAAGACCTTTCACTGAGGCATTTTGTAACTTTGTTAGCAAAGAATTGGGGAAAAATACCTTGATAGTATTCCGTGTAGAAGTACTGAATTAATTAGTTTAGAGTCTTCTGGTTTTATAATGAGTTTGCTATATGGCCCAGTTTTGCAAATATATAGGCCCACATTAGGGTGTGGGAGTGATGCCTTTTCTCTTTTGTAGAGTTATGCATCTGCAGAATTAAGGTACATTTACGTGAACATCTCTGTGATTAAATCTGTTACTGTGTCTTAGATTGCAACGTGAGTGCTTACAAAACATGCCTGTGTAAACAAGTGTACACCAGCTTTAAAGTGCTGCTTTGTAAGAGTTGTCATCATTATTTAAACATGCTTATTAGAAATTAGTTTCCATTAGTGCATTTTCTTGTGTGTGTGTGTGTTTAGCACTATCATGAAAAATATTAATATACCATCAGCCTGTTTAGTCTTTGCTTGAAATGTGCTCAGTAGTAAAATCTTTGTTTTTCTAGGGGACTGTAGTTGCTCAGCTGTAGCCTGTCATGAGACATGTGGGTTATGAATTTTTTTGCACTTCAATTTTAAACTATTTTCTTACTTGATTTTTTTCATATTATTCTAGAAAATCATGCTTCTGGTTTTGTACAGTTTTACTCTGTATTACTTCCTCAGATGTGTATATGCCAACACTGACTTTTTCATAAAGCTTATAGACAAAAAATGTTGTCTAAAACATTAGAGATGGAAGGTTGTGTTTTAAGATGTAGTTACTTTATGAAAACAAAATTATGAAATGATCTTCACATTGTTCACTTTGTAGCATCATTGCTGTTAAAGTTTAAGATTCTAGTTCAGTAAGAACCGAGCCTAGATTGCTGGTTCTTACCAGATAGAGGGGCTATAGCACTGTGTAACAGCAAACCATTAAATCAGTATTAATAGCAAATAGCTTCCTTTCTGGATCTGATTATTCTTACTGATGTCAGAACTTGTAAAGCAAGCATTTGAGATAAGATGGTGTTATCCTCTTGGAAGGGTTTTGCTCATCCATTTTCACTGCAACAACAGGGGTTTTCTCCTGACGTGGTTGGCAAGGAAGGTAGAGAATGTACAATCTAGCCTGCAGTTGCTGTGCTGCTTCTAAATGTAATCAGGATTTTAACAAAACCAAAAGACTTCTATCAAAAAATTTTGCTAACCTACAAAATTGGGCTGCATTGTACAATGCTAATGTTTACTTATGTCTGCCAGTTTAATGCATAGTAAAATAGCATTTCCAATAGTGTGCTCAGAGTGGCTGAGAGCTGTAGCCTGAGTAATACTGTTGAATATTAAAAAAAGATATAGGGAATATTAAAAAAAGATGTAGAGAATCTTTGGTTCCACTCCCCCTATTGGATTACAGAACAAGTGGTCAGAGGGTTATCATTAAAATAGTACTAAGCTATCCCAAAAGTTTTGGCTTGGGATTGATTGTGTAACACTTGCTAAAACCAGTCTATTAAATGTCTTCCAAGGGGATGTGCTTTGTTAGTGTTGTGGGTTTTTTGTGTTTTGTTTGTTTGTTTTTGGTGCTGGGTTTTTATTTTCTTGTTTGTTTGTTTGTTTGTTTAAGAGTAGTGTTGTGTGGAGAGGAAATTAATTTTCTTGTTCAATTTGTCAGTGAATTTGCAAAAGCTAAGCAGAATTTTTGTTTGAAATTTGGAGATAGGCTGCACTGAAACACTATGGTGATTTTTCCTGCCATTTAACAGTATCAAATATGAAGACCTCGCAATGCCAGGGTTCAGTGGGTTCAGGTTCTTAACTGCAGGGATTATTATGATGAGTGTCAGTTCTCCTAATTTAGAAGGGTAGAGGTACTTTTACAATTATTTCATAAGTAGCTAAACCACATTAGTGTTTAGTCTGAAATCTGGCCGAGCTGCATAAGGGTCATAGTGTTGAAGTTCAATCCTCCCTCTTTTTTTTTTTTTTTTTTTCTTTTTTTCATATATATCTGAAAAGCCAAAATGCTATGCATAAATACACACAACAATGACTTTTTCCTTAAGTAGTTTGGGTTTCTTTTGCTTTTAGATTTCAATCTTTATTTTATAACTTACATTACTGGAGCATATAATACATTTCACTGGGTCAGCTGTTTTTTTATAGGACTGTATCTCAGTGTAATACAGTTGATGGTAATTACTTTCCATCAATCAAAAATGTTAGAAAAATGCAGGTTGCAAATGAAAAAAAATTATAAATTGTAGTATCTAACAGGTGAAAATACTCATTGATTGCTGTTTCTGAGTTCATACAATACACATTTTTAAGTTCGCTGATTATCTCAAAGCAGTGTAGAAATAATACAACCTGCTACTAAACTAAGATTTTGCAACAGCTTTTCATAGTGCACATAGGCTCTCTTCCTACCAAAGCTTCTCCATTAAGAGATTGTGCCTTTGCCTCAACTAACTACTTTCTGAGCTGTGAAGATGACAGCCTTGATGCTCATAATGATAGTAAAAACAACACAGAAAACACAGTCCAAAGGCTCATTTGTACTGGAGAGGGTGAACATTTGCCACTTGGTGATTGCTGTCACTGTGCCTTAGAGAAGAAGGGTGGTGGCTGGGCAGTGGAGATGACGGGGTGAGCTGCTTCTGTCCTGCACTTCTGCATGAGAAGCTCTTCAGCACAGTTCAGCCTTATTGGGGAAGATGCAGCCTTTGCCTTGGCTCTGTCAGCATTAACTGTCCTCCTTGTTCTCTACAAAAGCACAGAGGAAAATAAGTGTTTCTAATACCTTTTCATATCTGGAGCACATTCATTACAGAGGCTTACTTAGTCCTAAATGAAAAGCAAGACTAGTAACTTAATATTTTAGATTGGTTTTAGAAATATCTGCCTGCAATAGGGAATTCTTGCAGGTTTTAGTTCTTGCATGACTGAATTTAATCTGAATATATGAAGCTGAAATGTTAGTGTGTGATATGTTTAAGATGGGAAGAAAGAAGAGTCTGATATTGTAATTGTTATTTTATAGGAGATTGAAGAGATCACTTGCACATGCCGAATTTCAGTAATTTGGTACACTGCAAGGCTTGATTACATCTTGTGTTTACATATGTTTGAAAAGCTGTCCTCCATTACCTTGGCAGATGTAGGGGATTTGTAGTCAGCCACAGCTTCAATGCTGTAAGGTACATCTAGAAATGTGAACATACCCAGTTTGAGGAGCTGCTGAGTAATGGCTCCTCATTTCTGATTTGTTTATGTTGCAGATTTTGGAAGCATGAACAGGTATTTATTCAAGTTTGATAATAAATAAAATACATTAATCCCTGATTTTAGCAATGATCCTGGCTGGTGAGAGATGTACCTGTAGAAAAAGAAGTGTATTGGACAGGCCTAATCTAAAAGTCCTTACTGTAAAGAGATTATTATGGGTTGAGTCCTACACTGAGGATAAGGTATGCTAGGTGGTAAAAAGATTAATAATTCTTGTGAGATGTTTTATTTGCATACTGTGAGAATTTTGTCTGTTTAAAAGTAGTGTGAGTTTAATAGGGAGCTTATTTTTAAATGCTTTTAAGAAGATGCTGTAAGACTGTATCTAATCAAATACATTACATTTGAATTCTTTAATTAGAGATTCTTTTGCAACCATCCCTTAACATTTAGACACTCTCTTAATATTTTGTAATCCTGTTTATTAATGCAATCTATATGACAGCACAGACTCTTGGAGTTTTGCTTTAACAGAACTACTTACAACTAAATTTACTATATTTCGTGTAATGAAATAGAATTAGAATCCGAGGAACTCATATGTAACTGAGTATCCTGTGGGAGCTGTAGGCTGCTCTGCAGTTCAGTAAGAATCACAGCAAGAAGCAGGACAGACCACAGACAGGAACTACACCGAACATTTTACTTGATAACTAATAATTAAAGCTTGTTAAAAAATTCAGAGTCCAAACATAATGAAGCTCTTCTAATTATCACCAGGTTTTCGTCCAACTCTGCATTGTCGAGGAGGTAATTAAAAGCTTCTGAGCTGAGCTCTGCATAAAGGAATGTTGGGGTAATCAAAACACATAAATAGAGGAAATAGGAGGATACTAAATTATATATATGTAATACACGGTTTCAATATTAGTTAAGGAAAGCAAGTTGATGGAGGAAAAAAAACAAAACAAAACAAAACCAAAACCTGACAATCCCAAAACCTCAAACATAGTATCAGAAATTCAACATTATTTCATGTCTTTGTTAGTTACTTTGTATAATGATTTCCTACATTATAGAACAAATAACTTTTCCCGCTAGGTGTTGAAAAAGCACATCCTATAGGGCACAGAAGGAAATACTTTTTGTTAAGACAGCGCTCAAGCTGGAATGAATGTCTGTGCTGCACTGTCAGCTCTGCCCTTCGTTGTTAGAACTGAACGAATTACCTTGACTTTCCACTTCCGCCACAAAGAAAAGGTGACTTTGTCAGTGTAGAGCCTTTATAATGGACAGCCTGTATAGAATTACTTCATTTTCACAGTTTCAACTTGCTTATTAGTCTGCAATTCATCCCCAAAAGTTGTTCAAATATCAGTGGAAGTAACAGACCATCGGTTATTGTTTACTGGAAGCTATGAGACCAGGAGTGGTCACTTCTTATCTTCAAGCTCAAGTTTTCTTATTTGTGAAATAAAGATGTAGTGAAGAGGTACAGGTGAGAAGTGAGAGGTGTGTTGTACTGGATGTTCAAAAAATAATAAGGAAATGCACTTAAGTCTCATTTTTATATTCAGAAGGTATTTGATATCTCTGATTGTGCCATTGGTTATATGTGTGATAATTTTCAATAATTTTCTGCCAGTGAAATATATTAGACTTTAGTATTAAAAAAGGGCAGAAGCTTTAGAATTTTTTAGGTTATTTGAAAGCGTATCTCCAAATAGAGCCAACAGGGGTGTATGTGACAGCAGGGCAAGGCTGTATGTGAGCCACCCTAACAAGCCAGTTACTCTAGTTCATAATTCTTTATTTTTGTCCTGCAGTGAGTTGAATCAGGTTTGAATTTGGGACACTCATTAGGCCTAAACCTGCCATTATGACAACCCCATTTAGATCATTTTAGCTTAACTTTATAGTCAGTTGTCACTGGGAATTTTAGTCATTACTATGTTTTATGTTGCTGTCTTGTTATATTTTAGAACTGAGGTGTTATTGTTGCCATATCTCACATCAAAAGGAAGAAACGCTTTCAGTATGGTGTAGCTTTCTATAGATAGAATCAAAATGCTCTCTGAGTAGGTGGGATCCTTAGCCCAATCCAAACCCAATGAGATAAGTGAGAATAAGTGGGCTCTAGCTAACATTTAAAATAAACAGTTAGGAGTGACTTGCTTAGCCTAGTCTGTTCTGTGTTTGCTCATAGTTTTATTAAATGTAGATATGCTGATCTCTAAGAAAAAAAAAAAAAATCTGTTCTGAAAATAATAATGCATTTATCAGAGATCTCACATGTAAAATGAAACAAGGTTGGCAGGAGAGGTATTGTAGTAGATCAACTAATACAATTGGAGAAAAACTGGCAAATGCTTTTTTTTGTGTATCTTTGGTGAGGTGATGTAACTGATTGCCCTTTGACTTTTCAGTCTCCTTTCAATAGTAGGATTCTAATATCAACAAAATTTTTTGTTGTGTTTTGGGTTTTGTTTGTCTGGTTTTTAAGTAACTGAACATGTTTTCAGAAATTGAACCTATATGCTTAGCTTTGAAGTGTGAATAGGTGAATGTAAAGCTTGCTAAGTGTTATCTTATTTCCTGATTTATCCTGCTGTTAATTTGGGGGTTTAAAAACAATGTCTGTATTAGAGAAACTTACTAAAGGTGGGTAAGAAACTTTATCATTTTAAAATTCTCATACCTTCAGATTGTCTTAGTAGTTTGGAGAAAGTTTCAGTATCATTATTTATTACTGAAGATTAATGTTGTGTTAATGCCTATAAATATGACCCCAACACAGACATTCACACTGAAGACTCACTCATGAATTTCAATGCCTATATGAAATGATTTGTTCTGGCGCTTGAAAATACGTTTTGGTAATAGCCTTTTGAATGCCTTTCGGACATTTAATTGCCATTAAGTGGCATAATCTGCTGTTTGGAATGGAGAGCTGGGAGTATTTTGGTTGCAAATAGGATAATGAAATGGATTGAAAATGAGGAATAATAAATGAATGGATCTGTGCTATTAACAGCCAGCTTGGGCTTGGCATCCTATTTATGACCAGAGTGTATGGTGTACACCACCTAAGGTGGGATGTCTTTTTCCCAGACAATCACAGGCATGACTACAGGTAGTAGTCTGTCTGGGAACTGATCCTGTCCCTGCTGACATAGTACTAAAACTATGTTAACTTTAATAGTAGTGGATTAAGCCTGTGGATCTTCATTGGTTACTACTGATGTCAGTGGAAGCTCTGCATGAGGCCTGATATGAGACACAATCAAATTCTCTCAGTCTGGTACAGCTGTGCCTAACTAGAATACCAGCTGTGCCTAACTAGAATACCCATTTTACTGGTATCTGTGTAGAAGGTTTTTGACAGGGTTTTAATACTCTGCATTACTCTTAGTGATTTTACTACTCTTGATTTGTAACTCCTATAATCTCATTACATGAACATCAACACCCTAAAGTTTGTGGTTTCAGATGGGTTTACTTTAAAACTAAGATAAAAGTTAAATCTTTCCAAGTAGTAGCCACCTTCCTTTTGACATATTTCAGTTGTGATCATGTGGCAGGGTGATCATTTGGTAGTCAGATAAGCATTAGTAACAACTAAATTATTTTTGTGGGGTTCTCAGTTTGAAGTAGTTGCCTTGGAATTTTATTGATGGTCTGCAAGTCTGTCATTTGTAAAGAAAGCTGGACTGTAAACTTCAGTTCTTAAAAGGAAAAAGTAAGTTAAAAAAAAAAAAAGTTTGAGATAAATTGTTAAAGTAAGCTAGTACCCATTTTGTAAATCAAGACAGCATTTATAATCCAAACAACCACTGCACTAATCCTGGAGAATTAAATACTTCCTCAGTGGCTGCTTTGACCCAATATTTACTCTAATATGAAACACATGGCTTGTGTAGGTAAACTGCTCGTGTCCCAAACGATCCTGCTTGCATCTAGCATTTTTTGGTGAGCTTCATGTAAGAGGTGTGGATGTTTAGAATTTCCCTTCAGAAGTCTCCATTCAAGAAAAATGTCTGTTCTTCAGAAAGTGAAGTTAAACAGTTTCGTAGCTTCAGGTTGAAACAGTTCTACAAGAGCTGGACTTCCAGAGGTTTCAAGGTCAATGCTTAATAAGGATTTACATTAAAAAAAAAGGTAGAAGTCTCAACCTCTTTATCAAACAGTTCAAATGAAAAAAGAAAAAGAAAAAAACCCCACAAAAACCCAAGAAAAACAAACTGAAACCAACCAACAAATCAGACCACATGGTTCTCTGAAGTCTCAGATACTTTCTCTGTACACCATGTGAAATGCCACCAAATGACCGACTTATAGAGACAAGCAGTTGATTGTGTAACTAGTATGCATAGTCGCTGTGAAATGCATCACAGAAAGTGTGATTATATTTTTTTTTTAGATTATTTTGTAGACACACCTAAATTTTTTTAAAAAATCACGTGGTATATTTGAAGTTTTTGCATGAAAACAAAGTATGATCAAAGCAGGATTTAGTACTGCACATTTTTTACATTAACTGTAGTGTTGGGCTTAATCTTGCAATAGTCATGAAATCTAATATACTCAGCTGTATTTGCTTCTCAAAGCATAGACTGTAATAACTATTTAGAAATATCATTGATGGCTTCTGCATAATCTTTTAAATAGGGATGTGTAATAGTTATTTACAAGTGATATATTATTTGGAGGACATGGACACAATAAACCTAACAGAGTCTGTCTTTCCTCATTCCATTGTTTTTTTATATGTGCTATGCTACTTATGCTGTAGTGATGCAGGGAAATTGTGAATGCTCTTTCCAGTGTCCTACGCTGATTCTTCCATTGTTGCTGTTCAGTTAAGCTTTCCAGAAATACCCAGAGAGGATAGCACAGTGGAGATAGGAGCAGAGGTCTTGTGCTCAGAGGGAATGAAAAAGACAGATTTAGAAACTCAGAAGATCAGAAAAGCCAATGGAACTGTATGTATTGTGAATATTTAGTATGCTTTTTGTAGGCCTAATTTATTATGATAAAACTCCTGCCAGTAGGTGAATTATTGAAGACATAAAAGGAAATTGCACCAGGATGATGCACTCTGCCTGCAGTCAGGTGCTACAGTATGGGATCAGTTCCTTTTGGGCTCTGCAGTAGGATCCTGTAGTATTTCTCCTAGGGATTCCCCTGGGATGGGTGGCACTACTGAGGAAAAAGAAGTAATATGAGCTAGAGAAAGAATGCCACATATAATGAGTCATTTTGGTGAATCTTTTTGATTTCCCCAGCAGAAATATATCCTAGCCAGCTGAACCTATTGTTTTGCCCATGTTGTCTCTGCACTCTGAGTTGAACAGTTCATTGTCATCAACACCACGCAAGTGCACTATACTCCACCACTCCCGAACATCATTGAAAACTGCCACGACTCTCAATGAACAGAGAATAGTGCTCCAGAAGATCATGTTCACCATAACAATCCTCACAACATTCTTATTTCCCTTCTAGTATTATTTCATCCAAAATGCTAGCTTTCAAAAAATGTATCATGAAGGGCAGCCCTGTCTTTTAAAATTGTACCTAATAAGAAAAGAATTCTAAATCTAGAGTGCCTTGTGTGAATTACTATGGAAGTCCAACGATGGCATTTGTGACCAGCTTGTTTCGTACCCTGTAGCATGTGTGTCACCTCAGTTGCCGTTTCTGTGCCATTTGCCATGTTAGAGTCTGCAAACGGCAAAACATAAATTTGATACTTCCTTCCAGTTCAGCAGATAATAATTCTTCCATGTTCAAAACTTGCTTAAATTTGAGAATTTTTCTTACGGGTCTTTTCTAGTCTAGAAAAATTTTCTGAAAATCTTTGGAGAGATAAATATTTGGAATATCTTGGCCTGCCTTTGTTTGTGCGAGTCAAAGATGTAGTTTGGTATCTGTTTGTGATTATTCATTTTTTCTAGTGTTGTCTCTTTATTGGATTATATTTCTCCCTTTTTGGCA
Organism: Columba livia; assembly: GCF_036013475.1. Classification (NCBI taxonomy): domain Eukaryota; kingdom Metazoa; phylum Chordata; class Aves; order Columbiformes; family Columbidae; genus Columba; species Columba livia. The sequence goes on along the minus strand of NC_088607.1, from coordinate 26,842,095 downwards.
AATGCTTTGGAATTTGCAATGAGCTTTAGAAAGTCATCTTCTAGAACCTTTTCCTGATGCTACTTTTATGCCAGTGCTTCATTTTCTCTATAAGTGGTTCCTACTGGTAATATAAAGTTTGTTGGAGACATTTTTCTATCATGTTCTGTGGTAAAGATCAATGCACAGACATAATTTATTTTATCTGCAGTATCCATAATTGATGCCTGATCTGCTAGTGGAACATGTGATTCTCTCATAGCCTTCCTGTGACTGATACACTTAAATGCCTTACTTATTGCCTTTACCTAATAGCTTTTAAAATTCTCTTTGTTTCCTGAATACTTCGCTCAGGCTAGATTTTATTTTTGAAAGGATGTATTGTCATTTAACTTGCTGTCTTCCTCTGCTGTGTTCTGTCTCTTTCAGGGAGAGGAAAAATTCCATACCTTCCTGGACTAGATTGCAATGTTATTTGAAATTCTTGTATTTCAAATTCTAGGGCTTTCCCACTTCCATTTAGTTTCCTTTCCCACCCCACCCAACCTCACAAGTTTTTGAAAAGCTTTACCTATTATTTGTAATGGTTATTGTCTTCCTTGTCATCCCCCTTTGCTGTCATAACTGAACTGCATCATATTCTCATCATGTTTTGAATCAGCTTCTGTTTTTCTGTGAAATCTGTGTCAAAACTGGTTGCCTGATATTCTTTCTTTCTGTTCCAAGAAGCAGCTGTTTAATGTGCTGAAGATTTGCTGCTAGAAATAACAAAATAATAGGCTGTAAGAACACAATCACATTTTCCCCTGTTTACTGTGTTTGGTGATCTTTTAAGTGGCCACAGTGGGGTAGAATTTTCTGTGTTGCATCCATTGGGTAGAAACTTGTCAAGGTATCCATTCTCCTTTGAGTCTTTCCTTACCTTGTTTCATGAGGAAGAGTTTGAAGACTTTTTTTCAGCTTTGACAATGTTTAAGTTCCTGTCTACTGGAGTTTTCACATAATCATTGCATTTGAGTAATTTTTATATTCTCTTTACACATTGAGAGCGTATTTTGTTACACATGAGGATAAAATATTCAAGAATGACCCTCAGAAATTAATGTTTTCTTATAGAAATATAGATCTATCTTCTAAATTCTATGCTGTGATTCCTTAAATTACATTATTCGTATGAATATACTGCATAAACATGACATTTTCCTAAGCATTGCATAGTGCTCAAGTAGATGCATTGCTGTTGTCAGCCCTTCCAATAAGCAAGTCCTTATTCCTCATGTTCTGTGCCACTTCACAGGTGTCTGTGGGTTCTTCTGGGTTTTTTTTTAGATCTCTCTGCCTGACATCTGAGAGCTGTAACTCCAATTACATGAATGATTTGTTGACTGAGCAGCAGTCAGAGCAGTCTGATTGATGAAGGATCAGTTTCCTGGTGGTTTCTTCCTTCAGAAGACAAGATCCTCATTTGGAGAGAATTCCAAGGGCACTTTGGTAGTTTCCCATGTTTTGCCACTTCTGCACTTTCTTTCCATTACAATATATTGGGTTTACAGCTGCCAGATTTGGCTTCAGCGGACTAAATAACGTCACTGAGATTTCATACTACATAATTCTCTCCTCTCCTCAGTGTATGAGATGGTTTCTGTCTCAATTCACCTGTAACTGCTTCTTGGATATATATAACTTCTTTTGGATATATAGACTGCTACACTTTTACTTTGGAAATCTGTATTTGTGGGTTTATATATCTAACTTCAATAGAGAAAAAGATTATATTTTTTAATGTTTATTCAGGTAATTTTTAGTGACCTTTACTTTAGATCATTATCAGTTACTATAAAACTCTAATGTAATATTAAATTTGAATGGAGGAGATGCGTGTTCCAAATGACAGATGTCTTCAAAAACATTCCATTGTTTTAAAAGGGGTCCATTTTCCACTTAAAAATAAGTTGTCTGGGCTTTATGATTCTTCTTCCCAAGGAATAATTTAAACTCCCCAGAGTATTTCTTTCTATAGTTTAGCACCCTTTTGACACTTTCTACTTCTGCATTTAATGTTCTTGCTGTTTTCCAGAAATTATGACTTAAGTGAGTATTTTGATGTACTAAGAAAAGAAATACAGTAGGTTGCCATTATTCCTTAGACAGGGTATTAACAAAGCTTTATTTTGATCAGTAAATTGGTAGTGGCTTTATTTTTCTCCTGAGTGGATAATTGAGTGAGGAATAACACTATGTTAAAGAAAAAGCCTTTTAGATTTTGTTCACATTACAAAACATTTAGGAGAGGATACAGCAATATTATATTTAACAAGGTAATACAGAATGTTAAAAATAGAACATTTTATTGCATATTAAGTAGCACCACATTCTGTTTAATATATTAGTGGGATCAATTTTTTTTTTTTTTTATTTGCGCATATATGACATGTTCCAATATGTATTAATGCATTTGTTTTTTTGGAGGTCACGTGCAGTAAAGCTTCTATACACTGGTTAACTAATTCAGCTAAATTCTGTTTTGTCCTGTATTTAACCACTTTTCTTGCTCATGCAAATAAAACATATCACCACAAGCCATCTACAGTCTTAATAGTGGTTCTGTAGAACTCAGAGTAAGCATCTATCAAGTAAAATAGTCCCTTGCTTGTGTGGTCATGAGTTAGAACAATGTTAAAATGGTAACATAGAAAGTACAGCATTAGATGTTTCGACAAGTGTCCTAATCTGTTAAATGTTTCTGAACAAACAGCAATTCCTATTACATTTATCTCCAGTTATTCAAATCAATCATTGCTGTTAAAAATGCCATCTGGATACAGTCTCCATTCCTTTTCTTTCTTTAGTGCAAACATTTTAGTGGCTGTCCCAGGCCACTTATAGCTTTGTACTAACTTCCTAACCAGAGAGAAAATCCCGTTTGCCTGCAATAGACACCAAAACTGGGTCTAAAGTTTAAGTACATACTTCTTGATGTATTTCACTAAATAGTGGACACAAATTAAAACTGTATTTTCAAATTTGTAAAGGGTTCTGGGGCATCGTAAGCTTTAGTATACTCATTTAAAAGGATCTTCAACAATTTGCCCAAAATGGTCTCTGAAAATGGAGAATACAAGTCATATGTTTATCTAATTTGATAAATGTAGGCTATTATTGTTTACCTGTTGAAAATATATTTTGGTCAACCAATTTATATGCCAAGTTTTGTTATTTTGCTCTGTAACCTTTCTATTAAGTAGCTTTTTATAGGCTAAAAACATTATTTTCAGAGTTATTCTGACATAAGTTGGCTATTTCCATGGGATGCACTTTAGACAGCAGTGTGTGGCCTCCAACTTTTCTTTTTATTTTCTCTGATCTCATTGATTCACCCGAGTTATATAATTGCAATTGTGTTAACAAAGTATTTGTCACTTTTCTAGTGTGAGGGGTTGTGTGTGGTGTTTTGTTGGTTTTTTTTTTTTTTTTTTTAATATTCGTCCCTTTGTATTTTGGAGATCAGTATTTGTGAATTCATGTCATCACAGAATCGGGACCTACAAACTCGTGCCTCACCTTCTCACAGTTTCTTCTTCAGGGCAGGATCAGGTATAATCTGAGCACCTTGTTGCATGGTCTTTGAGCTTCCACAGATAGTTTTATTCTAGTGTTTTGCAGTCCTTATTTCTCTTGTTCTTTCTGAGATGCATAAGTAGAATAGATAATGCCTTTTAAATTAGTTTAGGACTTCTTAAAATTTTTTTTAATGGTTTGTAGCCATGTGTCTTCTCTACTATGTGGTTGATCATTTCTGCTTAAGCATCATACCTTGTTTGTCCCAGATGAAGAACTTTGAGTTTGATCTTTATCTGCAATCGGTATATTTTACCTTTTGGCTCTCACCAGAACTGTAATCAAAAGGCTTCAAGTGAACTACTTCTATGGCACTGGGAAGTAAAAACTATTGTTTCCTTGAACACCGTATGAGGGAGACATTAATGGTTTTACAGTTATTCAATGAAATTAATATCCCTGTTCTGTATATTTTCCAAGCTTCAGCACTGTTTTAGCTTTTCTCAAAATGCTAAGTCAGTCTTAGAATCACAGAATCAAAGAATGTTATTCATTTATATCAACTTCATACTGGTTTAGCCATAGCCATTTTAGTGGTGCATTCCATAAAATTCTAGGTGAGACAATCAAGATTTTAGTTTCTTTTAACAAGGTGAAAAGAATAATCTCTTTTTGGTTTATTGTTTATCTGGAATGATATGAACACTGAAATGTTAATGAATCTACCTCCACCACTTTATAAGCATATTTTTTACCATTTTATAATAGGAGGCCATATTATGAAGCAAAATTGAAACACAATTGGTAGTCTTTTAATTTTTATTAATCTTAAGAGGGACTTTTTTTTTTTTTTAATTGTAGCAATCCATTTTCCTGTATGTGTAATAGTGTTTGGGGTTGGTTGGTTTGTTTGTTTGTTTTCTACAGCACACAAAGCACAGGAAAGTTTAGACCTGCTGGTGACAATATCCATGAGGTTGATTTATTTTAAACTGGATTTAAAAGCTTCAGTACTTTGTAAGATCTCTAATGGGTTATGGGTTTAATAACTCTAAGAAGCATTAAAGACTTGATTTGATGACTTGTTTAATGTTTCTTCCAAGAACAATTTGTAGAGATTAGGATTTGGTGAGATATCATTGGAGGATTAGCAATTGCTTCTTAAGGCAGTCCAAGTTGACAGCTAATGGATAGCTTTCCGTGATAGCTCTTTTGTAGTCCACAGCAGCTGGATAAAAATCAATGAGAAAGTGAACATAAGTTTGTTTACCCATTTATTTTGGTTTTAACAGATGAGCTTGGCTGCCATAGTAACTTGCTTAATATGTTGTCCCCATCTATCATGATCTAGATAACCTCAATTAACATACTGATTAATCCTCAAATTCTTCTTCAGTAGTTCCCTTTTTGCACGAAGGGAAGTGTTCCTGACACATCTGAGCGGACAGTACACATGCTCATCAATAGCCACATACATAGAGCCTGAAGAAAATCACCCTTTTTCCTCACATTTCCTACCCTCTCTATGTGTAAAGTAAAACTGTAGTTATATTATTTTTTGTATTTGTTTTTTCTTAATCTGTCCTGCATTTTGCTATTTTTTGAACTTAAAACAAGTAGTTACCTTGAACTCTATTAGTAGCTGGGAATCCCAAAACACATTTCAAATGTCATCATAAAAATAACAAACATGGTGTAAAAAGGCTTTATTTTTAAAGATTGATTAATGGGAGTGAAAAGAACTATGTAACTGTCAGTTATGCAGGACCTTTTGTGAGTAAGCCACAGCCCTCATTTTGCATCTGTTAGTATTCCCACAGGTGTAATCTAATTTAAAGATTCTGCTTCTTAACTTCAGCAGTCATATTTGTTGAATATGGACTGGGGGACATCTCTTCCCTTTAAAAGTTAGTGACACAGAAAGAATACAATCCAATGTTTCAGTTGCAATATTTCCACCATGTATGTAGAGACAAGCATATATTTATTTATTTGTCTATTTGTTTAGTGCTGTCACTTTTTAAAGGTGAGAAAAAAAATCCAGTATGTTTGGGAAGAGTCCAATAAAAAGTCCAATAAAAAGTTTGTTTTTTTTCTTTTTTCCTTAGCAGGAACGAGGTACGGAGCTGTTTCTCTGCAGCAGGCAGGATTAATAAAAATAAAAAGGTTTTAGTAAGAAACTTATTATTCACTGAACATACACATTTAGGGTTTTTTTTATGTAAGAGAAAGCTACAGGGAAAATTATCTAGACACTGTTTCTATAAACTCGAGAAATTAATGCAAAGGTGAGCTGTTACAGGAAGCTACAAAATAAGCTATTTTATACTACAAAAAATAATCCATTTTACACTTCTAAAATTTTGCTTTAAGTAATAATGATCAAGAGCTTAACTTTAGAAGCAAACAAAAGCCTCTAGGCTGCTGTTGTTGCAAGAAACATTTCCCATCCTGCCATGCCTTTGGTAGGATGCAGCTGTGACAGCATGTTAGCAATGCTGCACCTGACAAATTGTTGTTGACTTAGAGTTGGAATTTACAATTATTTTAATAGATTTTATGATGCCATTTCATTTGTACTTTCATTTTTTTCCGAATACCAATGGTGGATTCTCTTTGAAATACAGAAGGAACTAGCTAGCAAGCATACATTCCTAAGATCTGAGTGAATATTAGAATGTGTAGCTTGTTTAGAAATAGTTTTCCATGGTGGACCTAGTTTAGTTTATAGGTTTATGTTCTAATATATACTTAAAAATTTTAAACAAACAAACAAAAAAAAATGATCTTCTTAAGCAAACTGGTTATATCCAAATGGTAGCTCCAAGTGTATTTAAGTTCTTTCCAAAAAAGTGAATATTAATCCTTCCTAAGTCAGAAAACAAATGTAAACGTAAGTCTTCCTCATCTGTAGTGGTATTTGCTTGAGTAGTTTCTTTTCTGTGTTCCTGCAACTTCTTACATTACCAGTTTGCAAAATCATTACTCAGTTTCTACTGTGGAAGAGCAACTGTGCTCTCTTCCATCCCGGGCGTCTGGCCCCTGCAGCCGGGGAATGCCCCAGGGGCTGTGGCTCCTGCTGCCCTGCCCAGGGCTGCCTGCAGCACCGACCTGCACAGAGCATCGAGCCCACCAAAATCTTTGATGTCATCTGAAGATCTCTCTGCTGTTGTCACTTCGCCTGTGGCTCTGCTGATGGCAGACACCTTTTAAGAGCACGTTAATGCTGAAAATTGTTCTATTTTTAAAGCAATTCAATGTCTTACTGATATTAGTAGGACAAGAATATTTGGCTCTAACCACAAACTAGGTGTCATTGCTGTCTCAGTTAAAACCCAATAAGATTTTGGGAAGTGTTACTTCATCCCTGACAACAGAGCAACATGTCTGGAGCTTCTTTACAGAAGTGGTTTTTAAATTTAGCAGCACTATAAGTCTCTCAGAGCTGTGCAACCTAAGAGCATGTGATTTAAATAGGACATGAAAGTCCAGTTTCTTAGCAGGGAGAGAGCGGTGCGTCGGTGATGCCACAGCTCACATGCTTTGGTGTATTTTCGCCTTCAGGAGTAAATGACGCTGAATTCAGGCTGTATATAGCTTGCCTTGCAGAATTGCTGTAACTCCTCAGTTGAGAATATTTGTTAGTCTGCTGCACTGCCATAGGTTCATCTATTTATTCAATGATCTTAATGCTGACCTAGCATATTGAAGCAAAAACTTCTGTGAAATCTTTTGATTTAGCACCAAATTGAAAAACCTGCAGAATGTGGGGAAGAAGAACAAACATCTTCTTAGGTAGCAAGTTTCAGTCTAGCCAGGGGAAGTCTCCTGTACAGCACCACGTGGTTTCTTCTTGCAGAAGAGAGTGCAGGTTAGCCTGGAGGCCTGTAAGAGCTGGGCTGCCAGCCTGCTCCACTGCATAGGGTATCAACTTGATTTTCTGTTTCTTATTTTGTCCCTGTTAAGAAGCTTTGTTTGTAAAGCAGCTGGGGAAGGGACTTGTTCTGTTGCTGTTCAAATTTTTTATTTTGTATTGTGGCAGAAGATTCTTCTATGTAGTGCACAAAGTGAAAACATTATGCAAGAGTGGAGGCTGAAACTAATTTTTTATTTTGTATTGTGGCAGAAGATTCTTCTATGTAGTGCACAAAGTGAAAACATTATGCAAGAGTGGAGGCTGAAACTATTAACGTTCAAATTGGAAACAATTTTCCCAGCCATACATAGATATTTAAAAATGAGGAGAATTTACACTTATAGGTCCCAATCTATTATTTAGTGGTGTACAAAACTAATCCTCAGCAGTCTTTAAAACAAATATTTAGAGATGGCTGTTTCCAGTAATGTTTATCAACTTTGAGACAATCTGTAAATTTCAACGATGCTACTGGTAACTTCTAGTAACATGTAGGGATACATGTAAAGAGCAAAAGTTTGTGCTTCTATCTCAGACCCTTTTTAAAGCTTTGCTGTGGATGTCTATGACACTCCCAGTAGCGTTCGGTGACATGTAAGGAACAAAGTTAGTGTTTTAGTCTCAGACCATTTTAAAAATTTTGTTGCAGAGATGATGAGTGTGTGCGATGTTCCAGATTAACAGTCTCTGCTCGGGAATGAGAATTCTCGGAAGTGTTTGAATTAGTCTTTGAGTCTACTCTGACGAACAAGTCTTTAGTCAGAATGGAGCATCCTCTGAAGTATGGCATCTTTGGATACCTCTTTGTTTCTCAGAGGTTTATCAGCTCTTGTAAATTCTAACTTTTGCTGATTTTCTTTTTATTTGAGATCATATGTGAGCTGTGAACCCTACTTCAGAAGTCTGTCGTAACTCAAGCACTTCAGTTTAAACTGGAGGTATTTGTATTCTGTATCTAATTGATATCTTTATGTTTTTTTCCCCTCTGAAAATGGTGACATTTGAGTTCATAATTTATTTCTAATGAAATGTAAATACAGATGACTTCTTCTAAAGAAATTAATTACACAGCTTATCAAATTTATCATGGGGGTAGGGTTTGACTTTCACCCCATATCATTGTATTTTTTTATTCCACTTTTGGTAGTAATGAAGGGAAGATGCTAGTCACTTCTGTAAATCCTTTAAAAAATCAGAAGCACTTGTATAGTGAATAAGCTTTTTATATTTTTGTGTTTTCGTGCCTTTCCAAATAATTTTTCGCTGTGACTGGTCACTCCAGTATAGGATTAAGCTTTCCAACTGCCTTACCTCCTATCACTCTGCAGTTTTGGAAGACCTAGGAAAAGGTGACTCTTAATGACCACTGTTTAATGCATTAACAGGCAGTACAGAGGTGGTGTTTCTCTGCCCTTGATATGATTTTTAAAATCCAAGACACTGAAGGTGCTTGTATGGCTGCTGCTGCTGAACAGCTGTGTCCTGTAGCTCATCTTTCTGCTTTCTTGGGAAGAGCTCAGCCTTGCTGGTGCTAACACAGGTCTGAGGCAGCAAGACTTGATGTTCCTTCTTATTGCAGTCCCTTGATGTCGGTCATTACCCAGAGATTAGTTTCAGGTCATTAGCCCAGAGATAGCCACACATCCCATCCCTTCAGGCTTCCTGTCACTTCGATAATTTGGTAGGTTCACCACGTCGCCTAAGGAACACTGTTTCTGGAGTTTTGTTATTATTCTTATTTTCCTAGTAAATGTTAGAAATATAATCATACTTTCATCTCTTTCCTTTTAGCAGTTGTCAGCCCTACGCTGATAATTTTTAAGATTATCTAATTGTGTATGCAAAACATACCACTTATTACAGGACTTAATTTCATTATATCCTCATGTAAGTCCATCGTGACTACTACCATTATAAGGCTTTAATTTGAATTTTTAATAAGGGCTTTGATCCTGAAAATAATTACAAGCATCCAATTATACTTGTGTATTATCGATGTATATTATGTATGCATATAATTAAGCAGAGAGCTTACATGCAAGTTATTGATGTATGAGTACTTACGTAATGAAATCCTTATTTTATCAACTTTTGGAAACACACTACTACTGTATATGTAGTAACATTTTTCAAGGGTACCCAATTTTCTTTTCAGTAATGATTTAGACATTTAGAAGCCTTAGCCCTAGAAGGGGGAATATTTATCCTCCTAAGTGTGTGTAAATGATTTGGTGTTATGGCATAAGCCATTCCTTTCAGGTTAATGTTTGTAAAATTGACTAACTGATTGCTAATGTACATGCATGCACACACATCTAGCTTTCTTCATTACTGAGGGGCAGCCTCTGCTGGTGGAACAGATATTTCAACCCCGTGCAAAACAGGATCTAACATCTGAGGAACACAGAAACTAAGATAAACCTTCAGGAAACTTAATTTAGTAATATTACTTTTTTCATCGTTGCAAATTAAAAACAGGTCTCTTGAAATAGATCAGCGTACCTATGCCTTTCTGAAAGTATACAAGTACATGTAGTAAAACTTGCCTGTCTAGTTGGTTTGGTGGTGTTTGTTGTTGTTGTTGTTTTTCAATATTTTTTTAATATTGAAAGAATAATAAGGTTGAGAGGATTCTTTGATAAGAATCCAAACTTCTTTTGACCTAGAGCATGCATTTGTGTTTGGGGAATATCCAAGGAGAATATTTATATCTCAGTTCTCAAAATATGAGAGGATGTTTCTAGTTCATCTCAGTAGCTGGTTCCCAGGGAGCCTTGTTTCCTCAGTCTGCCTTTCATGTGAGGTGTTATTCCTCGTGGACCACAGGATTTTCCTCTCCCCTATGTCCTGCCTTGAAAGACATGTAGAATAAATGTACCAGACTTCTTCACATACTGTTTCCTCTTTGTTTAGCCCTTTTGGGAATGAGGAAAGGACTCATGTTGTCACACGTAATAACATCTTATGAATTCTTCAGTTAGTGTTTTATGCAACGTATTACAGCTACCTCAAATTACATAGAACACCCTCATTCTGCTGTGATACTGTTAATCTAAGTCACTGATCACTGAACTAAAAGTGATTATGATAATTTTGTTTGCTATGTAAAAACACAGTGTAGTCAATGTTACAGAGAAAACATGGCATGCTTGCTAGTTTAATATATAAATATATGTATGTGAAATTGAAAGCAGTTAGGAGCGAATGCAGTGGGAGGTAATACTGAAACATAAGAATACCAATGATAATTGGGAACTGTGCAAGTCTGATTCACTAGATGCCAAAGAATACAACTCATTAATCGTGAAAGAGAACTTCTTTGGATTAAAAAAACGGTGGTGGTAAAAGGAAGTTAATCAACAAGGGAGTAACAAGGATGAACAATAAATAGATAAAAACGGAAAAGCTGAGAGCACTCTGTGTTAGGAGATGGGCAAGTGCTAAATGATATCAGAGCAACTAAAAAAGAACAAATCTATATTATTGTAGTTTTCTTTAAAAACTATTTAGCAGCAATGAAATTCTAAAAATGGCATGGGTTTCATCATAGCTGGATTTGGTAAAGAGCAGTGGAAACAAGGCTAAAAATATAATTTTTCAAAAGTACTTGAGAAGAAGAGAGAAATTGTACGCCATATAGAGATCATTAAATACTGTTGATTTTTACAAGTGACTAGAGAATGTGTTGAATAATTTGATACAAAGTTGAAAAATTTTGAACTTCGGGTATAGGCAGTTTATGCCAAAAAAGTATATTCCATCCCTGGATAATGAGCTTTCTGAATCACTAGTGCAGATTTATTTTTTTTTTTTTTCAATTAAGGAATCCTGCATAGTTTCAAAAAGTCTTGTGAACGACTACTAATATTTAGAAACCATAAATGAGGCCAGGATAAGGATAGGTGAGGTAACGTGACAGCCATTCTAGACAAAATCATGGTAAAGCTGATACAGAAACAGCTGGTGGTTAACTAGTCATAATCTGATTGCAACAGTGGAGAGGAAGTCTGGTCTAATTTATAGTATTCTGTGAGAATTTCAAGCTCTACTGATAGACACCTTTGCATCATTCGCTTAATTTTGTCACCCAGCACAGCAGAAAAAAGGGAGATAACGCTTTCGAGTGCACAAACGATACATAAAATCAATGTATGTATGTATCAAGTAAAATCATGTTAAATAGACCAAAAAATAAAAACCAGAACAATTGCTCTCTGGAAGGTCTTGAGGGAACAGTCTCAGCATGATGCTCTCTCTAGTGCATGAAAGAAAGCGCAGGTCCTTGTATCTAATGAAGGGATTAGAGATGTTCAGATTAATGCTACATTTGTGTGTTTGAATTCTTCTCACGTACAAATATCCTTCAGGTTTGAATCCTGACCCCTTTGCACATTTTCAGTTCTGATCCCGCTCAGACCTACTTAGCTAATGAGGTATAAGATCATTGCCTTAGGTGGAAAGACTGTGACACATCAGAATTCACAGTAATGTTTTACACTTGAGTGGAAGTAGCAGTGAAGGAGTTGCCAAATATGCTGTGCTTTACAATTAATATTTTAAGTATGTATTGAAGATGCATGTGTCTTTTTCTGTTCTTCACTACTCTGTCACTGTGTGACCTATCAGGTAAAGGTGAATAAACCCATATTTTTCTGGTATAATTAAAAATCTATTACAGTGTGTGTTGCACTTCGCTATTTTGTAGGTGACTGTAACTGTAATGCCTAAAAGTTTTTAGTTGTCCTTAGTGTTCATTTGATTTTTTTTAATGAAAACTTCATTCAACATTTTTCATGCCATTTTTTTTCTTATCTTGAGGCAACATGCATGACAAATGACATCAAAAGAATCTACAGGGTAACTTCTAGATTGAAAGCTGTGCCAGTATCTGTTATAGTTAGTCTAAATTGTGTTGGTAATTTTAAAATGCATTTTCTTTATATAAGGATAGGTGAGGTAAAGTGACAGATTTAGCTCTTCATGGATTATCCATTATATGTGTTTCTGCTGTTTCTTATCATTGGAGCATACATCTTATCATTGATCTTGCTGATTATTTTAAATTTTGATTTTTGGTGGTAAACAGCATGAAACAAAATCCATGCCCTTTACCGTGAAAAGAAATACATACAAACCGTGCAACATTCATCCCTTAGTTCATTACTATCTGTCAAGACTGTATTGCACTGGTACAGAATAAACATGTTACCCCATCATACTGCATTAAGCAGAACCTTCTGTATCTTTATGTAGATTGTTTTAAAACTGATGAATCGATAGCAGAAGCAGGGAGCATGGTGCTTCAGCTGGAAACGTGGTCTTTGTGTGGTTGATATGTCAGTTCCCCTCACTTGTACCACAGGAGCACATGGTTCAATCACGCTGCTCCTTTATTGAACAGATCTCCCTGAAATCACTTTTGCAACCAAGTGCTTAGTGTTCCTTGCGGTGATATGGGTCATTTTTCTCTGTTGTGTCCCTGCTGGATGCATGTGTTGCTAGAGAAAAAAAATGTGGTGTGGTTGTGTGATTTTAGACAAAACAGTTGAAATTTAAGTGTCTCTGCGTTACATGTACCCAACATGGGGTTACATAAACCAGTAGTAATTTAATCAGTACTATAGTCAGTTTGTGTAGAATATTCTAGAGGAAATACAGATAGCTGGAACTTCCTAATTGTATGACTCAATTACATAGTTGAACATGCATCTGCTTGATATATAATTGCTGTTTGCCACCTTTTTGAAATTTTACAGGGCTTTCTTGTGTATCAGTGATAATGCTGAGCTGTCCAAGTTCAAGCGAACAATTGAGATGTTTCAGCTTGCCAGAATGACTCATTTATTAGTTGGCACCTGAAAATTACCTATCTCAGGGGAAATGTTAAGGAATAATTAATAATTGTCATGTAATTAACAGAAAATACTACAAAACCTGTCACTTTCTAGATGCAGAGGCAAGTGAAGCAGGGTGTGTCACTGTGCAACACTGCAGCTGTGAGTAACTGGGATTAATAGTAGATTACTGGTTTAAACCTGATTTAGAAATATCACTTTGCACATCACTATTAAATGCCCTTTTGGATCTGAGTCACTCAATAGAATCTGTCTTTCAAACACCACTGCTGCTGCCCAGGGGACAGACCCCTTGCTTGCCATGCCGAGAGCTGATATTCAATTGGAGGTAGCGTCCCATTATTTCAGCCCTACCTCATTCTAATTGAAGTGAGTGTTCCTGAATGAGAGCAGCAAATTGCAGGAACATGGCTTAACATACTGATGATGCTGTGTCCCTGTGTTTTCAGTTTGCTTTTTTCTCCAGGTACCCTTCAATACTTTGAGCTGGATTTCCCATGTAGTAGGTTGCTCTCACAAAAGAATTGCTTAAAATACTTCTCTAGAGTATATTTAAAACAGTATGCTTCCTTTTTAAGATCCTTAATTTCTCTGAAGTCTCAGCCTAGGAGCAGTTTTCATTCCAGGTGGAGTCATTACCCAGAGCTATGGCTGTTACCTGGGTCTGGAAGTCAGGAAGTATTGGAAACTCTGCAAAAGCAACAGGTTTGGTACTACTAGGAAGTCTTGCAAAATGAATAAGGAAGATGCAGGAACCTCTAATTGGAATCTCTTCTGCTGTCTGAAGAATGACGTGTAAAAACACTGCAGTTACTCAAACCATAGTTTCAGGCTAGAGACAGAAAAGGAGGAATTGCACTCCCATGGGTAGGTATATGTGATGGGATACGTACGATAGATAGTAGGTACAATAATAATATTAGGCATTGCACTTCCACTTTTTCCATGTCCTGCCTTTCCTGGTGTATGTTTTGCTGGAGCCTCAAAGACGAGGTACAGAACTATAAAATCTTCAGTATTGTTACATCCTCAACTATTTTCTGTCCACCCTTCTATCCGTCTTTGAGCCACAGCTTTCTTATTTGTCATCTATCAGGTGGTCCATTAGGTCTGTCTCCACCTGTATCTATGATACAATGCATCCATTTTATGGATGGGGAAACTAAGTCACAGTTGAGTTAACTTACAGAGGATAATCAGTATGTAAAGTACAGAGCCTGGTTTGTTTACAAAACAAAAAATGCAGATTGATTTTCTCTGATAAATTTGGGAGCAGTAGGAACTTTATAAACTTATCCTTATGTCACTAGTGAGAAATTTATCCCTGTTGCTCTGTGCCTGCTGTTCCTCTCTGACCTTAACCTGCACAGGGATGCTGCTGGGCTGTGAGTATCAGCTGAGCACAGACAAGTGGGTGAACGTGGCTGGGGACCCAGCAGTCACATTGCTCTCCAGCTTTGAGGAAAGGTGACAGTTATTGATGCAACACCCAGGATAAGCACCTAATTTTTCACTTGTTGTCAAGGTGTGTAATAATAATTGTTCTAGATAATTATTGTACAATCTGTGGTCTGAAACAACTGGGTTTTTGGGTTTTCATCAGAGCTACTACAAAGCTTATTTTTCATAGAATCCTGTTCAGTGTATAAAGGACTTCTCTGTTCAGACATTTATTTTTTTTTCTCATAAATTCTCTGAAAATTGCAACAAAGCTTTCAGTCAATTACACACAGTCAATAACACACAGAAAAATTCACATATATGTTTAACTTTGATAACAGAAGAAAAGTCATTCTCATTTTCTTTGTTGAAGAATTCATTTTATTAAAAAAAAAAAAAGCTGCTAATGAAGCTAATTAGCAGAAACTTAGGTCACTGGACAGCATAAAAAAAGTTGGCATCAACTATATGCAAAGTTGTTACTGAAACGATAAAACAGGTGTCATATTCTTTTTCACCTCCCCTACAGAATGTTACTTTAATTAGTAGGGAAACACAAATGAACAGTGGAAGTGGTTTTAAAATTTAAGATCAAAGCTGAAAGTTTGCTTAGCTCACTAAAGAGCCAGATGGACATGGAAGTATAAGTTGAATATTGCAGCTAAGACAGTGCTAAAGTGTCAGACATTTGAAAGAACAAAAGTTTTACATATTCTGAAAATCTCTTCACTTGAGTACTTCTTCAAATGCTCACTGAGTTACAGAGCTAAAAAAGCTGCAGAATAATTTAGCTAAAAGGCAAGTAACAGCAGCTTGTTTTCTGCACTTTTTATGGAGACCTTGGAAAATATATAGGACACCACTTTGTGACTGGCATGAGAAATGCTTTCCCAGGGGACAACAAATCTGCTCAGAAGTAAAAAAGAATATTCCCCGTACCTCCATGTCCTGTATTAAGAATGTGGTATTGAGGTCTTTAGATCATTAAAGTAAAGATATGTTATTTTAGGAGATTAGAAACTGAGAAAAGAAATTGATCCATAGCAGCACAATTATTGATTTAGTGAAATCCAGCTTTATGTTTTCCTGTGTCTGCATCTCCTGATTTACATTCATCAGAGGCTCTGAGAAGGCTGAAATATCCCGATCCATGTTGCCAATTTTCATTATTTAATTCTAATTTCTCCGGTACTTGGTACTTTTTTCAGGGCTCCTGGGTTTTTCTTTGTATTTGAAAATGTAGGCTTTCTTTCTCTCTCCCTCTTTTCTTCCCTGCCCACCCCCCCTTTTTTTTTCTGAAGCCAGTTGTTATCATGGTAACCATAGTCAAGAAAGTGATTTTTTTTTTTTGCCTCTTTCAAATAGAAAAATAGCTACAGAATAGCTAAGCAGTTTGAGATTTATAAACTTTAAATGAGATTAACACATAAATGTAAACACTTCATCATCAAAGTGCTATAAAAAACAAGTAGTTGGAGAATCTGCTGAGTTGCTGTTAGGGAGGGCAAGTCTGGTCGAAAAAAAATTGGATTAACAAAATCCCATTTATAAATTTGAAGATTAAAAATCGGTTGAAATCATCATGATGTTCTACTCTGGCCTCTGGTCTAAAGAGACATCAAAATTCATCTTCTGATTCATGTTTATTGGATCAAAATATATAACTTTTTACAAAGCATGCTAGAAAAGTTTTCCAAAGCCAACCAAATCTCTTAGCCCATAAATCATAGTAACTTTGAAGAAACTTGTATTTTTACTTCCAGGAACACTTTCAGTGTCAATCAGGCCCTGATTGCAAAGGTTGTGAAATTGCTTTTAGCCGTATTACCTGTAATCTTAAGTTAAAGATTTCATGTGCTGGGGGCTGTGTAAATGTATAAAAAGTTGCCCACTCAAGTTCATAAAATCCTGCTTTTTTTTTTTCTTCTTAAATAGACCTGAAGATGTTATTTTCTTCATATTTAAAGGAAAATACTCTTACAAAACCCAGTGAGACTCCATCCCTGAGGTGCTTATTTTTGTTTTATGCAATTCTGAGAAAAGGGTGGCTATCTTTAATAAATAACAGGAAAACTTCATTTGATAGTGTCCCATTTTAATCATGCTATAATGAAATTGTCCTGTTATATGTGCCATTATTTAAAGAATATTGCTACTCATTTCATTCTTGAAGTTACTTATTTTTGTTTTGTTTTTTTAAATAAGAAAACCTTTTTCCAGTGTTCTTTTATAGTTTTTAATCTGTTTCCCTGCATGGTAAATTACTCTTATTCCTTACAAATCCCAGAAGTTTAGGGGAACTGTTTTCTTTTCCTTTTCCTCCAGGCTACGTGGTGATCAAGTCCCTGAGCAACCTGATCTAATTAAACCTGCTCTGAGCAGGGTCTTGGACCACAGGAGCTGCAGGGAGGTCCCTTCTATTCAGAATTGCTCTGTCATTCTATCATACAGGAAACATTTGCTACATAATGAAGTTAAACCTTTTATGAGTTTGTAGCCGTAAGGGGGGATTATGGATTGGTCATTTATGATTTGTGATGGCTGCTCTAGATCATCATTACAGGGCTTGGAGGGACAGGAATTCTCAGCAAGCATGGGCACAAATCAATGTCTTCAAGATGTTTGGAGAACACGTGTTTGATTTGGTTTTGTAGGTTTGTTTGTTTGTTTGTTTGGGTTTTGTTTGTTTGTTTGCTTGGGTTGTGTTTTTTTTTTTAAACAGTTTTTGGAATGTATATTTATTTTGAGTCTGCTTTAGCAGTAATCTATCTCCATGAGTGATTACAAGTTTAAAAATACACAGCTTGCTGAAGTAATTAATAGTGTGAAGTGGTTTGTAATTTCACATAAGTATAATATTTATTTTCAATTACTTTTTTAACAGATCACACATTTATGCTGAATTTTAATGGATCTAGGATATCACTTCTTGAGCTCCAAGGGGAAAGCATTGTTTTCCCTGCCAGTAAGTGTGTAATGGTGCTTCATTTTGAACTGGAACTAGTATCTTTGCATATATGTACATTTTTTTCTTTTTTTTTTTTAATGACAAAACAAAAGTGTTTTCAAGTAGTTTTTTAACTATTGAAAAGAACAAATTTATATGGGTTTTTCAATAGGTGTTTGTTTGCCTATACTTATCCCTTTGGTCATCAAAAGCACTCAGTAACTAAGACACTTTTGTTTCTTAATGGCTTGCTATGTCATGTTGTCATATAGAGTTGTTCTAAATTCTGGAATGTTTCCTAAACTTGAGAGTGTAAAATGGAAAGGGGAGGGTTCTTTCCTTTTAACCTGACTCCCTTTGCAGTCAGTTAGAACTCCATACGTAGTAGAGTTTGGCCAAATACATCCATTGCATTTTATTTACTTTTTTTATCTTCCAATGACATTTTACAATATAAATTTGGGTGCTGCATCCTTGGAGAAGGGCTGGATTCAGCCAGCTGTCAAAACAGGAACCAAAGTCTACCCACATTATTATTTGAGCTGTCCTTGTTTCATGACACTGCCATTTTCATTTTGGCAATGAAAAGATGTGCCCTTTTAAGAAGAGAAGGCTGTCTTCAGTTTCGCATCCTCAGCATTGGTTGGGGCCATCTCTCCCCTACCAGGGTTATGACTGGACTGAGACCTCAGTCCCCTGATCAAATCTAGACCATGAATTCAAGGAGCAAGTGCTCTTTGCTCTGCTCGCCCTGCACCATGTAGCTGCTGTCTCTATCTATTAGGTTAGTATCTGCCCCTACGCAGGCAGTGCTGGATTTACTTGCCATTTCTGTCTCTAATGTGTTTCTTTGACAGACCAGCAATTTTCATTCAGGCTCTTATCTTGACTTTAAAGCCTTCTCTTTCTTCCGAGATTTACTTGCATAGCACTATTGCTGTCTGTATGGAGTGCCCCTTGCATTATATAGTGTGTATTAGAGAATTATGGATTGTAATTCTCATTGATTTGACTGTTACATCCATTCTGTCCTTTTCCTGGGGTATTTAGTTTCTGAAGGCTGTTTTGGCACAATGGTATCCTTGCTTGGACTGCTGGAGCCCATGGAGACGTTGCGGATGTGCCACACAAATAGTCTGACAATCGTGGCTCTGAAGGATTTGTTGTTAAGGCACTTGTGCAAATGATGTGTCTGTGCTTTCAAGCATAGTTTTTCTCAAATTCAAGTCATTTTAATTTTCATACTTATGCTATGCAAATTTAATCAGATCTATCTGATGGCTCTTTAAGAAAATTGACATTTTAATCACAGTATCAAAACTAAGGGTTTTATATAATAACCCACAGTAACAGCTTGGCTCTTCTCCTTTGACAGAATAAAAATCTGCTGTCTGTCATTCTCTGGTTGATAAGCTTATAATTATTGCACCAGGAGGAGCTTCTGCTCAGAGGAGGATGAAACCCAGAAATATGGGAAATAAAATGACCTTTTTAACACTTTATTACTACGTATTGATATGTTGAGAGAAACAAGTGTGACTAAACCATGGTGGAATATTGCTCCTGGAGGCTGTTGAGAGGTGTACCTGCATTCTCACTGTATGTTAGAAAACCGTCTTGCAGTAGTCTTCCAAAAAGGAAAAAGGAAACTTTATCAAAACTTATGGGGAAAGAACCCCAAACCAATAAACAACTAGAATATTCATGCAACAGTATCCTTGATCATATCCATAAGGGTTGTAATGCTTTCCACTTGCAAGCATGCTTTAATACACATTCGGAAAATGACTGTGTTATGAGTCCAAGTCATAATGATTTCCATATCTTGTAGTTTTTCTTTTTTTGCATTACATTACTATTGACATGAAGACAGACCTTAACTAGGATTTACTTTTTAAAAACCAGGGCATATTTAATATTGGTAAATGTTTTTGGGGTTGTTTTGCAAGATTTCCATATTTTAACTCTGCTTGTATAGGTCAGGTTTAGAAGAATATATTCACAATCAGGGAAATCTTTCCAAAGGAAACTTGCTGGTCCTAGTAATGAAATATTCTATAGTTTTAGTGGATGCTTCTGTTTAGTGGAAAATTTGTATGTTACATTCTATCAAAGGTGAGATTTTTTTCCTGCCTAGCAATTCTTCCTGTCTTAGCATGAAATCCTCATCATGCCCTCTAAAGAGCTGATTCTTTTCCTTTCTCTCAGTGTTTTGGACGTTCTCCCTGCTGAGGAACAGTAACGTTTCCACCCGCAGTTGGCTGGTAACCTTGAGCATGTGCTTCCTGCTCTTCCTTATCCTTCTCCACACCTTCACCTGCTCCTCTCCCGAACTTTCCTGGCTGCTCTCAGCTACCAGAGAGTGACTGTTGCTCATTCAGGAAAGTATTTGGTTTAGGAACTTAGGGTCGGGAGAGAGGCCATTTCAGTCACATGGGTCTAGCAAACAAAAATCTGGGATTCATATGCAGATGGGATGTTAGGGGATTTGTCTGCATTTCTGACAGGGTTTGTCAGGTTTCTTGTTCCTTTAAGGTGTGTGTATATCGAGTTAGTATGTGGAAAATCAAGCAAATCTGTTGTTTTCAAGTCATTCTAAACATCCCACTCTACATGCATATTTACCTGTGAAATAAACAGGGAGATGATTGTCATACCTTCAAATTCTTTTCAAATTATTGGAATCACAGCTTTGCTTTCCCTTGCCATTTCAGGTTTTTCAGCTTGCTGTTTCAATGCAGATTCCTCTGTGAGATTTGCCAGAAGTTTATGATGATGCAAAATTTTCATTCATTCATTGCTTCCCTACGAGTAGACTCCAAAACACCAAATAATGAGTCAGTGAATTGATGCAATCTTCCCTGGATTTGGCTGACATTTCAAGGACTCAAAAGACAAGCCCAGATAGAAGGTAGTAAACCAGCATGAATTCTGTATATAAACACTTTTAGTATTCTTCAAATAGTATGGTGCTTCACTTCAATGTGTGCCACATAACCTACCCTGCTCAGAAGCTCACTTCTTTTATGCTAGGAGGGCCCATATAGGGAGGCAGTTCAGAGTAATTAGCACTTTGAAAGTGCACACCCTGCCATGGAAAAGCAGGAACAGTTAAAGTATAAGAGAAGGTTATAAGAAAAAGATGTGTTCTGAGGGTAGAGGCACAACAGATGCCAGGTAAATAGGGCAGAATGACTCTGAAATAAAGATTTTGGCACTGAAAAGTATTGTGACTGGAGCTCCTGTCCATCAACTAGAACAAAAGATGCTGTGGAAGCCGAGTATCTAAGCAGTTTTCCTTTCTTTGCTGTCAAGCCAATGAGTACTACAAAGGCAAAGCGCACAGATGCTGGAAATTTACTGTGAAGGGTGCTTGCTTGCTTGCTTACATATTTTTTTATTTGTATAGGAAACAGATGAAGAGGCCCCCTCCTATTCTGAATTCTTTGACTGGTTTTGAGTTGTAATGAACTTCTGTGGGCCCTAGTATGTCATACACATACTAAGCAAGCAGCTCAGAAAGCTTGAAATGTATCCTAAGGACAATTTTTTACAATTATTGTAATTAACAGAAGTGCTTTGAGAGTAGTGGAATTTATCAATCAATCATTTATCTTTTAATTCTTAAAATGGGATTAAAAAAGTGAATTTTAAGAGAATGCCATTTAATTATTTGTGTACATTGAACAAAATACAATTAAGAGCTTTTATTTATATATTTTTGAATGTGAATGCCAGAAAAGTTAAGAGCTTTTCTATTTAAACCGTTGCATCAGGTTATACTATTTTACAGTAAAATATATATGTGTTCACCATTCTCGTGTTCATCATAGCTGAAGTATTTTTGTTTTGTCTGAAAGCTGTTTTCTTTTGTTGCCCGATATATTATTATTTCGTGTACTTACTAGGTTGTTACTTAACTTTGTTAATAGACTTCTGTCATCAGCCAGGAGCATGACATGGAAGTCTCTGTGGAAAAAGCAATTTATTCAGTGTTCACCATTCATCTTGTATTAATTTTACGTGTAGATTAAATGTATCAATGGGATTTCATTGCTAATGCTTGTGCTTACATCTTATTCCTTGCTGAGGTATTTTTTGTTGTTTTAAGCAGTTCAAAAAATTTTACAATGATAATTTTAAAATGTTTTGGTGTTTAAGATATCATGTAATTCAGAGGGAGCATCAAGAAATGGTTTGAAACCACTACTATGATTTATAAAGGAAGATTCTAAATGTTTCCTAAGCATGTAAAATATTAAGAAAAGTCACTTAGTTTAAAAAATTATATTTAGTCCAAGAGATTGGGCCATAAAAAAAGCTTTTTGTATCAAAGTTTTTGTAGTGCAAATCTGAAATGTCAAAAATGGCTTTATTTAAGAGGTCTGAATACAGATGAGGGAAAATATGCTTTTTAATAAAGACTTTTTCTATCCAATATGTGAAGTGTAGATAAGTGAGTATCACTAGTAGAGGGGAGTAAATATCACATTAGGCACAAATCAGCATTTGCAACAGAGAACACTGGAGGAAATAGACTAAACTACCCTCCCCAGCAATTTCTATTTCTTTCTTTTTTCCAGTTCACAACTAAGACAGATGTTGAGGAAACCTCATGTTGCTGCTTTCTGCTCCATGGAGAGACTAGAGGACTTTACCATTGCTGCTGCCCATGCAGCATGAGCAGTAGTACTGAGATAATAATTGTGTCACACACAGTGACTATAAACTTCCTGTGATATGTGTCTGTTTATCTGCTAAAAGCTTAGACAATAAACATATGGAGATATTCTGGGTGCATTTGTTATAAAATTAGAATCTTTTCTGTTTAATCAATTTTAGAAGTGAATTAAGAACCCTAAAATGTTAATTTCACAAGACTTTATTAACAATTCTAATCCAGGGAACCTTTAACAAAGGCCTCCCTCATTTTCTGGCAGTGCCAAGGATCATGTTGGGTATAGTTGAGATAACTGATGGAAGAGACAAGTTCCAGCTATCATAACCAAACAGGAGTCAGGTTTGATATATATAGGGAACATCATTTACCATGAAAGGAGTAGCTGTTAGTCCTTATCTGGGGGACAGCAGGGTCATCCTGGCAATGGAACCACGCTGACAAGGGGGGAGTACGGGTGACAGCACACAGAAAGAGTTTGGAAATGAGATGGACTGGTCCCTCTGCCATACGACTGGGCACCCTTCCCATGTCAGCCTGGGAACATCACCTTGTTTTCTCTTCATGTCCTTGAGACAGGAGGTAAAAACTGCAAATTTAAAAATTCATCTTGACTCTGTACCAAGAAAGGGGATTAGCATTCACGTGTCTACTTTATTAAGCAGAAGAATTTTGACGTTTGGGAGACTTGCTAAACAT
This sequence comes from Columba livia, assembly GCF_036013475.1. Lineage (NCBI taxonomy): Eukaryota > Metazoa > Chordata > Aves > Columbiformes > Columbidae > Columba > Columba livia. Next base: position 26,819,023 of record NC_088607.1, on the reverse strand, counting down.
ATGGCTAAATTCTCTCCTGAAGCTATTTAAACTCATAATATGGCTGCTCTCAGAAAAAATTGCTATTGCTTGGGTATGTGCATATTGTTTTTTCAAGATATATAATAAGGTAAAGCTCTCCACTTTACTGGAGAGTTAAAATGAATCCATAAAGTTGACTCTTATAAATATTCTCTATTTTGACTGGCTAGATATTTCACCTCTTTCCTGCAGGTTGTAAACAGAAGAGAACAGGAATTGCCAACAAATCAAATTACAGAACATTGAAAGTGTCAGAGAGGTAGTGTTCATTATGCTCGTTCACAGAATATATGAGTCATTAAAATTCTGATATTGCTTCAGAAAGACAGAGTTTGTAATGAGAATTTTAAAAAAGGCCATTACTTGCATTTCTCTTTCTGGCAGTGATTGTTGGGAAAATTAAGGATAATACCAAAATGATTACCTGTTTCTCATGCAGTCTTAGGTTTCCAACCCTAAAACCCTGCCTAACTGAAGTGCTAGATACAGCACGCTCTAAAGTGGTACAGTGAAAAAGCTGTAATCTTTTTTGGAACTGCAAGTGAAAGGCTTCCACATTTTGTTATGAATTTTGCCGTAATTTTAAGTCTTTCAAGTTTATTTTTTCTTAGGATGAAGTAGTTCCTATTTTTAAGAAAAATATGTTTTGAAAAGTTTTTAACTTTTCCTATGTAGAATAGATTTTTATTTTTTAATTAAATTCCAGATTATCTAAGCATATGCCAGGGTTGTGCTGGATGCTCTGTTTTGTTACAAAGTTGCACGTGCATACTCTCTCAACCGGCTTTTTCCAAGAATCAGAAAGTCGGGTGAAATTCTTCTGTCCATTTTTCCTTTACAAATCAGTACAGACCACCAGCACAAGTAATTAACAACAGAATATTGACTCAGCCACTGATGTGTTAGTGGCACTGGTGTTCTCATGCCAGTTATGAATGCAGGACTGCTCTCCGGGTTGTCTTTGCACACCCCGATCCCTCCGTATGGCCGTGTCAAGCGCTGCTTGAAACAATGCAACTGCTACTTTATCTGCTTCCCTTGAGGAGACAAGTTTTTACCAAAATACATGAAATGGCTGTTTCTGACTTTGTTTATATCATTGAGCTATTCCATACTTCACACACATTATGCAGCTTTGCAGTATCAGATGGTCTCTGCAAGAGGTTAGTCAGAACCACCAAATTGGTGCAACTTCTGTTTCTACAAGTGTATCTGGCAAAGCACTCAAACATTTTAAGCACTTCAAAGTGGTCTGTTCATGTGTACTTTCTTGATCTGTCCCAGGTTTCTGAACTACCAGTGCAGCTGTTCACCTCCAGTTTTATATATTAAGTGGCAATGACATACTTTACATCCCTTTTTATAATCTTGTCTGTCTTAAACAGTCTAAAATCCTGGAATAACAGCTCTGGGAATATTTCCTAGGTCTTAATGGGGAAGAAATGCCACAACAATAGCTATTTTTATGGTTTTCTGGAGTGGTCTAGTAATTTTCAAGGACTGTCAACATACTATACAAACTATTGAACTGGTGAGTTTCTCTTGTGTGGAAAACTCTCTAGTTGGAACCATCAACTTTTTCTCCTTACTGCACATGCTCCCTGTTGTATCAAGTAGTCCTGTGTGCAGTACACTTAATTTATTGTTTGAAAACCTGCTTTGTATATATTTTAAGATGGTATTATGTTCAGAATACAGCTGTAGATTTTTACAAGAATGCTTAAGCTAATGCAGTAAAATCACATAACAGGTAATTTCAGGGCTAGGAGAGCCACTTATTTGCAAACACTAAAGGAATGGTAGCCACTCTTCATGAGTCCTGCCTTTGTAGTGAACAGCTACTGGGTAGTGAAAAAGCCAGATGAGTGCTATTATTCCCAGCACCTCTCCAGATATAATCAGCGATGCAGGTAGTGAAGTGCAAACTAATTGCAGCCGCAACTTGGTTTGTGATTGATTTTAACTAAGTGTGTAGAATAGAAATGAATTATGTTTAAAGAAAAATGCAGTCTAAGAGGTTTTTCTTATATAATGGGTTTCCAGTCATCATAATTCGATACATCAGATATCCAACTCTAATATTATTTTGTTTTTTATTTCAGAATTGCAGGAAATGTCTATATCCAGCTTTTCAATTTACACTGACCAAAAATTTCAAATAGCCTTTTATTCAAGCCAATCCAAACATAAGCATTAGAGCTGATCTTCTTGCATTTTTAAAGCGAGAAAATAAGTTGTGACTGCTTACACTAAACGGTATTTGTAGACGGGGTGAACACACTTCTTAAAGTGGAATATATTCACTGGATACAAAGATGTCTTTGTTTACCGGTGTGAAGTTTACTGACCTATGAAAAAAGTTACATTTCAGTGATCTTTAGCAACTTTGTAAAAGGCTATTTAAAAAATTTATTTATTTTTTTAACCTTAGGGCATTCAGGAGATTAAATTATTACTGTACTATGTCAGAAAAAAATACAAATTTATTTTGAAAATGTGCTAGTGTAGATGAGTAGGAAGGAAAAAAAATGCAGTGCATCCCTAAACATTATAGGATACAATCAATTTAAATCTGGTGTCACTTTAAAACAGTTAAATTCAATCGCTGTAAAGCTTGTTGTCTCTTTGTGTGAAGTTTCTAAAATTTTGTCAGAATAAATATCTTGTGTAGCATGACCTTCAAGATCCAAGAACCCAGAGGAAATAAGACTGTTCAAGCAGTGTAAGGACAGCAGCAGAGACACATGATAATAATTTGACTTTCTGGTCACTGACCGTGGTGACTGCTGGCCACTCAGGTGCAAGAGCCACTTCTACTTTAGGAAAGCACATTTAGAAGCCATCGTATATAAATGTAGCTTTATATTTTAGTGAAATGTAGCATTTTTATTTATTTCCATGTTTTCAAGAGAAGGGAGTTTGGATGCTAGTCAGCAGAGTCCTACGTTTGATGAAAACTATAATTTTCATTTGAACTTCAATAATTTTTTTTAGTAAAAGGTGCTTTTCTGTATCTATCTGTCTAGGATGTATTGTGGTGAAGTGCTTATAAATACATAATTGAGAAGTTCAGTGTTAGACTACATTAGATTCTGGGGAAGAAGAAAGAAAAAGGACTAGGAGAGGTAACTGAAGTATGTGGAATGTGTGAAGCCTATAGTTCTAATGTGACTCACTTTATCTCATCTCTGTCTGAAACGTTTTATGTTATCTCTGTCTAAGAGTCTAGATGAATTATTGCATACCCACTCCCAGGGCTCTTCCTTGACAACAGAGAAAGCTTGGTAGGCTAGTTTAGATATAGATGTGTACACAGTAGGTGTTGGCCAGAGGAGTTTCATGCCCTTTTTCTCTTGCAAATCTTAGTTCCAACTTGGAAGCATGTCCTGTATGTGTGAAGCACACGGATAAACTAGTGGCCAGTAACTAGGAAGTGAGAGATGAGGCAGAGGCATGTTTTGAATCATGTGGGATACTTTAGTTTCTTATTAATCTCCACTTTGCATTCTCAATACATAAACCCTTTTAATCAATCGTGCTGAGCATTGGTCAGTTTATGACCTGATAATGATTGACACATCAGGCCTGAAGAACTGTGAATTTGCATTCTCAGTTTTTCTGTCCTGGTGGTTTAAAAGTGTTTTTTTTTGTGTGTGTTTGTTTTGGTGGTTTGTTTTGTTTTGTTTTCTTCCCCTTGGATTTGTTGTTTTTCATTGTTTGTTTCATAAATATATTACAAAAATATTTACAAACTTATTGGCAAATATTTATTATTTCAGAAGGTAATAGCTTACTCAGGAATTTCAGCACACTGTGATGGAAGTGATCCAGACAGTTTGCAAGTATTGAGTATAAGGTAGAATTAATTCTAGATATAAATATCATTCAAGTTAGCAGTTAACAACCCAGAGTAGATAAGAAGCAGAAATGAAAAGTTAAAAGAGGTAAAACATGAAAAAAAGATAAATCTATCTTCTATCTGTAGTGTTTCAGTACACATGCTTTCTCTTAATACAGTGTACTCTTGCCAAATTTTGCTGGATTATGTGTGATAGTTCCAGGACACTTATTTTAACCTGGTGAGAACACATCCTTAATTCTTTATTTGTGGTAGCAGAGGTAAAATATCAGTGATTTATTCACTGGCCTTAGGCTTTTTATGAAATGTTTCTTTAACACACCTTTGCTATTTATTGCTTTGTTAACTCTTTCAAATATGTGCTAGACAACTCATTATTAAATTAAAAAAGGCTTACATTTCCCCATTATAATTGACCATGCTTTGAGGCAGAAATGCTGACATTTGAGCCTTTCTAATTTTCAAAGGTATCTTCAGGCCTTCTGGAGTAAAGTGTATCATATCCTTCACTGGAGTCTTTTCATGTAAAAATATTTCAGACTTAGTTTCAGAGGTGAAACAGACAATAATCCTTTTGATTATTCTCCCTTTGTCATCATAGATTCCCTGGGTTAATGTGTCTGCCCATCTTCTCTGACCCTGGCTGTTACAGGTTATGGCTTTGATTCCAGATTCTGAAATGTAGCTTTTGACCTTTTTTGTTTTGCCCTTTTGCCTTCAAACGAAAGGGGAAACGTTTTAGATTACTAAAAGCTGTGTTGTTTTGAGGTTTGTGGGTTTTTGTTTTGTGGCTTGTTTTTTTTTTTCTTTTTGTAGAATTTCAGAGGAGACAAGCAGCATACAAATTTGCACAAGTCCTGAAAGTTTGAAATGCTATGTTTTCTCACACAGGTAAAGTTAGTGGCTGCTGTTGCTTTTCAAAAGACAAGTGGCCAGCTGACAGCAAAGAAAAGGAAACAAGTGCAAATCTGGCTTCTTTTCTCTCACTTTATGTAATTTCTTTATATCTCTATAAACTTCTTTATAATATATGTGAAAGGAAACTAGAATATACTTTTTCATAGGCTTGCAGGAAACTGATATTCATAGCATTTTAATTTTGAATTTTTATTCTTTTAATTTTTGTGAGGATCGTACTAAACCTGTATTCCAGATAGGCTAGCTGTTGATTGTTATGAAGTTATTTCTTTTCTGAAAAGAGAAGTTTATGTATAATGGTTGACATGTGAAAACCACATAGCTCATCCTTTCTCAGAGATGTCCCTTGCAATGCTGCTACAGTCAGTGTTAGCTTGAATTACCAGCCAGAAAGGCTTGAATCGTGCCGTTTCAGGCTGCTTATGAGAGCCGATGTTGTTTTTTTCATGCAAGTGTGAGATAGCATGACTTAGCTCAGTTCCCTCTCTCTTTGTCAATTTTTAAAATAATTTTTGAGTTCATAATTTCTTTTAAATATGCTCCAGTAGGAAGTTGTCTGGTTGTATTTTTTTTTTTTTCAGCTAAGGTAAAGTTGTGAATAAATCTCACAGACCCAGGGCATTTTTTTACATCAAGAAGTTTGTCTGTTTACTGGTGAGTTACATTAGTACCTGTGCATTTGTAATAGATAGTGTGGGGTTTTTCCTCATCACTGACAGAAGGAAACAGTTCATGCTACTATTGAAGGCTTAGCTAACCAAAAATGACCATTGTCCCCTGGTGAACTTGATTGTTCACTCTGAGGTGTGTCTGTTTCTGTATGAGTGTATGAGTATGTGTCTGTATGAGTGGAGGAGAAAGTTCTTTACTTGGAGGGTGCCAGAGCACTGGAACAGGCTGCCCAAAGAGGCTGTGGAGTCTCCTTGTCTGGACATATTCAGAAACTGCTTGGATGTGATCCTGTGCAACCTGCTCTAGGCGAACCTGCTTTAGCAGGGGAGTGGGCTGGGTGATCTCCAGAGATCCCTTCCAACCCCAACCATTCTGTGATCTCTGTGAGTGATTAAGGAAAAAGCAAAATGGAAAAGCACTTTATTTAGCAAATCAACACACTCTTCCCTGGTAACAATCAGATGCTTTGTGGAGTTCCAGCAATTGTTCTTTGGAATGAAGCTGGCTTTCAGTTATGAGTTCTAGGGGATAAATCAGCAATTGCATCTTAAAAAACGGTCTTTAGTAATCTATCCACCTGTCAGTATGAATTCAGAGATGTCACCTCTGCTTATGTAGGAAGAGAAAAATAAAAACAACAAAGGAATCAATACTAGCATCAACTATTAAAGTCTTCAAAGAGTCCCACAACCTGTAAAAACACAAGAAAGTTCTAATCTGCATACAGAGAAAATTTCCCTGGTCCTTACTGTCAAATACTGGTTTTGTCCTGGAAGATGAATATATGTGTACTTTCAAAAATATTTTGATCGTTAGCTCATCTTTGATCTATTATATCTGTCATTATTATAATCAACTGTAAAAATGCCAATTTTTCTGTTTTATGCCTTCGTTTTCTTCCGTCAAAATGATTACATCTTGTCACCATGTACTTCTTTGTAGATGAATGCTTGAGTACAAGATGCAGAACATGAGTTCTGGAGACGAAATTTTTGTCCAAACCCTTAAAGTCCTCTGGAGAGTATTCTGCCTTTTCTTCCTCCAGTTTCTGTCCCATTTTATGATGGCAGATTCTAACCCTTGAAAACTAATTAACAGCTTTATGCTATTTATTGCTTGAAGCTTATGCTTCTGCAATACAAGAGAGTATGTGAATGCTTTATTTTGGGTTCTTGTTACATAACTTAAAAAAAAAAAAAAAAGAAAAAAAGAGAAAAAATCTTTTAATTGTATTTTACAACAGAAGTGGGTAAGAGCAGCCACATGGAAATATGTTTTGGTGTCGTACAGCTGCCCTTAATGCAATGCAAGCAGTTTTGCTGGGCTTATTCTTACTTAATATCTATTTTATTTTCTGCTCAGAAAAAGACTCATGTTCAAAACTGCCATGTTAGTTGAAAGCTGGAGATGGAAGAACACAGATTACTCATAGCTGGTGCAATGCCACATGACAGGTGACTTTATTTTTAGAGTAGGCTAGCGTAATCTAATTCTGGGATGTTGCTTGGAAGGATGCTTTGCTTTAAGCAACCACTATGTAGGTTACATTCCTACACTATTAATAATGTAACAGGAATGAAAATCTAACAAGTTTAATATTTTAAAAAACCTCTATCTGAAGGTACCGTACTACCCCAAACAAAGAATACTTTGTTGTTGGTTTTCATACGTGGATGTAGTTTCATGCTTTGTTCCCATCCAAGCGGAAAACAGCATGTATTGCCTGCCTGACATCAACAGTTTAAATGGTGTGGTATGATGGAAACCGCTCACAAGGTATTCAGTATTAAACTTTAATATCAAACTGTCCCTTGAAAACCTGTGCTATGGCCAGATTAGTCACCAGTATTTGACTCATGTTTCTGCTACTTTTAACAGATACTTAATTTCAGTACAGTTTACCTCAGTATTTCTGAAATAAGCAACTTGATGGTCAGTAGCTTCTCTGTTATTCAATACATATGATGATTTTCAGTCATTTATTTTGTCTTGTAGTTTTTTATGATGTATGGATTGTGAGGAATAATGTCAAAAAGGATATTAGGAAGCAGTGTGCGACTTTGACAAACTATTTAGCATATTAAGTACATTTATTGAAGATTATAACTTTAGACCAAAAGTTGTAGGTTTTTTGAAAGTAAGCTTTAGTGTATGACAGTGCTATCAAAATAAGTTTTTGAGAACTGATTGGAAAATGGAAATTTCTTTTGAAATCAGAGTATGATATGCTGAAATTTAAATTTTTTTCAGAATTTCACTCGAAGTAAATGGCCCACTTTTATGTTGTTTAATTGAACATTTGGCTATATTATGTCTATTCTTAAGCAGTATAACTTTATAGATTATACCACTTTTTAAAGTACAAGAAAGAACTGAAAGAACTTTCTTTTTTGTTGCAGCAGGGTTTTCACTGATATGTACACATGATGCTGGAAAGCCAGTCAAGGCTGTATGTCTTTGTCCAAAGACCATAGCTTTTAATAGGTTTACTCATAATACTTTTTGTGCAATTAAAATGTCATTCTCAAAAACTTAATAGAGTCCTCTAGCTTATTCTATTATTGGGCTGTATCAAAGCTGAAACAATATCTAAATATATGCATTTAAGTTGGAATATCTTTCTAGCTATATTAGCCCATCCTACCTACTCTAGACCTAGGAAGATGAATTTCCCGTTTTTCACAAACAGTTTTGAAGATACACATTCTCCAACAATATAGAAAGTTTATAATAGACTATGCACAGAATTGTTAAAGTGTACTTTTTGACTTTTTTGTGTGTATGTGTCAATTGTATGATGATCTCCCTGTGCTCTTCTTGTATAAGAGACAAATGTGTACAGTTCCATAGCTGAAACCACTGTCAGCCTGTGTGAGAACAAGGCAAAATCACTTGGAATCCCCTTAAGGAGTAACCAGTATAGGTACCTTGCTTTCCTGGAGTGGAGTGAGGTGCAAGGAGGAGGAAAATGATGCTGGGGCTCGTCTGTTATTGAGCTTGAGATCAGCCACTGGAAAGCCACATTCCACAGAGTTGGAAGTCACTGTATTACTCTCTCAGATCGCTGGATGTTCACAGACATGACATGTATTATGTTATGCACTATATGTGTATATATATGTATATATGTATATATAAATGTATTTTTTTCTCTTCCTGGATTTTGTGCTTTTGTAATACTGAAAAACTGTTAAAGTATGACAAGCTTTTTTGAATGGCTTATAAGTTTACCTACTTCCAGTCTTAGGAATAATTGTTGCACAATTCCCTACCAGACAAATTTCCAGCAAAATATGTCCATTCATTAAGTGACTGTATACATGTAAAGGCCTGCAGTCTCTACTAATTCTTTCCCTTGTACCCCTTTCTGTAAACCTGAGCTTTAATATTGAGCATCTTAGATGACACCTCTCCTTTTTTTCTTTTCTTTTTTTTTTTATTTTTTCCTCTCTTCCATTTTCACTCCTGCATCTTTAATGGATACCATCTTGCTACATGGTTTTCAAAAGAAACTTCTCCTTGCTGCATTGGTTTATGTGCCAAGAAAAATCCGTCTGAATGAAAAATAATTAAAATGGCATAGTAAGTTAGTCTGTTAGGCTGCATAAATTAGCTTTCATTTTCTAAACTATTATAAGTGACAGTATTTCACTTGGATTTCAGGGCTCTGATGAGTCACCTTTTATGTAGGCATTATGATGGCACTGTTGATGCCTCACTATGACAGTTTTTATATAGCTGTAATTTTGCTGAAACTATTCAATAAGTAAAATCATTGTATTAATCTGTATGTTTTCTTTCCAGGCTCCCACAGAAACATTTAACTCAGTTCTTTCTCATGTTCATCTTGTTCTTACACCACACTTTTGCAGGGAGGCGGGAGTGCAAGTATCAGATGGAGTAATTCAGAAATCCTGATTCATACTCAGTAGCTGCTCCTTGTCTTGACACTTTTCTTTTTCCAGATAAGAATTTCTGTAATTCCGGTGCAGTAACCATAGTATCTGTATCAAAAATTGTACCCATACCTGTCTGTCAGTGATAATGGATAATTTCAGTAATAAACTCTCATGTTTGACCTCTATGGTGGAACAGTAATATTGGCTTCCTCATATTCTGTCTAATCTATTCACAATGCTGCTACACAAAGGAGACAGCTGAAACATGTGGCTTTGCAGCTTAAGTACAAATATCTTAATATTTTGATAACAATTAAGAATCTGTATTTAATAATTAATCATTTAATAACATGGAGGGGTAAAAGTCTTTCATAAAATAAAGAAAAATTTCCGTGATTCTAGAAAGCATGAACTACCTTAGTAGAAGTGACTTTAATTGTCATGCGTGCACTTTAATTAAGCTCATCAATTGTTTTAATAACACTTTAATAGTTCTTTTGCAATCTTTCGAGTTCCTTCCATCACTGAGTGCTAAGAGAATTATTTAATCTTAAGTAAATGTATCTTTTTTTATAATTAAAAAACAAAAGGAGACTAAAAATCTCAAAGTTATACTGCAGACTTTAATGGGACATAGGGTAACAATTTTAATTCTCTGCATTATCTTTCATGCAATGATATATTGAAGAACGTTTCTTGAAATCCAGTCCAGTAGACTACAAAAAGTATTTTAATAGATAGGGATCAGCCTACATGGGTAATGTGCCAAATGGGGCTTTAACAAAGCAGAATGCCTCACATGTTTTTCCAGTACCCGTAGAGTGCAGCAACACATTTGTTTTGCTGAATCTAGTTGAATTAGTAATCTCTTGTATTTCTCATATAGCTTCAGTGTGTTTTCATGTTTAAAATCAATATAATGAACCTAACAAAGCAGTCTGTGAATTTACCTAATGACCACAGATACTGCAGTTATTTTTTCTCATGTCATGTATACAATAATCCAGTTAGTCATTAAAAAATAATCATGGTCCTCATAGGGTTTATAAGGTAATTTAAAAAATAAAATAATAATCCTGTGGAGCATGCTTACTTGCTAATGAATTAGCATTTATTGACACCAGTGCATGTATTCATCTTTATACCTTAGTACAATCACACCTGTTACAAGCAACAAAGTGGGTTTTGTTATTTTTTTCTTATGAAATAACCTCTATTTTTCAAATCGAAATAATAAAAGTACCTCTAATAAAATCATTGATGTTCCACTGCTATCTTTTGAGGAATTCAAGCTGCCACAGATTGTGAGAACTGAAAGAAATGCTTCTCTGTACCATTTGGGCTGTGATGCACAATTGCCTATCTGAAGTGATGAAATGTTGTATCTTTTTGTAATGGTGAGAGGCTTTTAGAATTTTAAACTTTGTGTGAACTCCTATAACTCCTTCTGTGTGCTTAAAGGAAACTCCTAGTTTCAAAAGTATAAAGTATAGGAACCAAAGTAAAGGAGGCTTTTGTACAGAAATGTCTCAGAGTAAAATCCCTCTGGTCCCTGATACATATGTAAGTTTATAAAACAGACTTTCAATATTGTCAATCACACTGGCACCATGGCTAAAAATGACTGAGAATAATTTCTGGAGGTCTTCCCAGATACTTTATATCAATAAATTTATTTTAAAAATAAATATTTTTCATTCTTAGATTTTAGATGTGTACATATATGGCTGTCATTAAAACTTATACTTCAGCCAAAGTTCTCTCCCTGTACCTTGAGATAATTTCAAGCCATTTGTACATAGGTATTTTATGTTTACCTTTCCGCTTAAGTAGTTAAGTGTGATGACACTTCTTTATCTATCAATGATGAATATATTTCTTACTTTTCTTGTTACAGTTCTTGGATGGGAGGTTGACTTGCATTGTCTCAAAACTTACAATGTCTATTTTAAATAAAGTCTCAAGTTAGGAGTCAAGTCTGCTGTTGCTATTTGTGCTGCAATTAGTCACATTTTTTCTACTGTTTTTAGAAGTGGTAATTCTGGATCTTCTTTTTTTCCTAAGCACAGATTTACTATAATTTACAAATAATTCTCTGAGTCATATATTAATTGATAAGTATTAAGTAGTTTAAAATACAAAATATCTCTTTACAATAACTATTGAAATGGAAGCACGAAGGATACTGAATGCAATGAAGTTCTGTATCTGACCAGTATTCAGGGCTGGTCCTGTGCTGTGGATAAACTGAAAGCACCTATGTTTTTAAAGAATAATTATGGTTTGATTTTCATTAAAATAAATTTAGTGATAATACTTTATTGATTTGATTCTGAACATAGAACTTTAAGAGAAAATTAGTTCAAATAACAACAAGTCTTGAGTTAAAAGTATTGGTTTAAAAAAATGTCAGTGGAATTTATGTTGTGTCTTCCTAAATCCCTAACCCTGCAGTCAATTAATGTGTTTATACAGTTTTATTCAGAGTAAATACATTGGGCAAAGTCCTAGAAGCCCTGAAATCAATATTTGTTCCACTCATTTCATTAGTGCTTATTGACTTAAGTAGAGGTATTCATCTACTCAAGGTAGACATAATGTTTGTTTTTCTTGCTGAATAAATACTAATTTTGAAGATTTTCCTGTTATGCTCTTATTTCATACAGAACCTCTTAATTTATCTGCATGAAGAAGTTCAGATATGAGGATCTTAATCTGTGCATGTTATGTTGTAAAGATGATTTCAGTTCTTTGCATTTCAGGCATAATTGAAGCCTGTGGGAGCTGGAGGTGTTTAGTGTTTTTTTCAGAAATTTTCAATATGAAGTCTAATTCTAAAAAAACTGAATACATTAGCTGTTTTTCCTCCGTACAATATGGCTTTTAAACACTGAATGAGCTATACGATGTGCAAATGCGCACTGAACATGGTTTAGTCCTAAAATAGAAATTATACTAACTGCTGCCATACGTTTTTCTAAATTGAGAACATAATTACTTTGTGTGTTACTGAAGAAGTCTTGAGTATGGATTGAGGGAGTCCACCATTAATGCTGAATATCAATTGTACTTTCAAAGGGTTAAATAGATGGTACTGCGAGACTAGAAAGAGATTCTTGCTTGTGTTTTTCCCCATCTTCAACATTAAAGACCAGTCCTGTGCATTTTTATACTTCCACTGTGTCTGTCTAGTGTTTGTCCTGCTCACATTCATCATCACAACATAGTGTGGCTCTGTGTCCAAAGCAAGTTTTTAAAGGATATTGTGGAGAAATTCAATCCATACCGTGCCCCACCCCGCAATTGGTTAACTCATTTAAGGATGAATCGTTCAAGCTGTCCTTCAATCTGTGTAAAAAAAAAAATAAGCAAATATAATTTCTCTTGTGCATACTAAAGCAATGGTTTTACACCTGTGTCAATTACTTTATTCTAAATCAGTCCACACTTCCCTCCAGCTCACAGTTAAAGAGCTGTTGTTTGATAATCAGCATTAACTCTGTCAAATAAAATGCAGGAGTTATGACTACATCTTGACTGGAGATACATAAATATGCGTAAAACTTTGTTTCCCCCTTGGTAGCTTCTCACAGTGCAGTTTACACTCGGCTCCGTAGGATCCCTGGCAGCAGGTCAGGTACACACCTTCCTGATGAAGATGCAATTACCCATAATGGTTGATCTGATAGAATGCTTGCAGTATCTCATGTGCTAGCCAAAACATTTTGGTAGAGGTGCCAATTTTATTTCTCTCAGCTAGCTAGAGTAAGTTTTTTTGGTGTCTGGTTTGCTGACTTTTTCTAGGCCTAGGATTACGTCAAAGTTTTATTCTCACACCAAATCTAAAGCTATTATTAGTTATATAAATTGTATGATAAAAAGGCAGAACAGGAGCTGATGTAGACTGTGTTGCATATGTTCTTCCTATGTAGCTAAAGGGAATATGTTTATTTTATAACTTCCTTCTTGTCTGGAATATTCTGTTGAGACTATGGGTTCTTGGAGTTAACTGCCTGAGACTCTGCTATTAATTCTAGTTTCCAAATATCATCTTAATCACCTCATTAGGATAAACAAAATGAAATAAAAATACTTTTTTTTTTGAGATGCAGGTTTCAGCATGCTAATCCATTTGTTCAGATTTTCATAACATAAAGAGCTTGAGTGATTTTGCTGAATCCAATTAAGGCACACGCAGTGCAGTTAGAAATATCACAGTAAAAGATGAGAAACAAGAGGATTTGTTTCCTGTTGTGTACCTGTAACTCTTTAGCTCTTAGTGTTTGAAATCTTTAGTGGTATATATCTCATTTCGCAATTTGAGGAAGACAAAATGTAAGAAGAAACAATAGCTGACATTTGAGATCCTTGCTTTCTGAACATTTAGTCTCGGTGAAATAGCAGGATTTAATGATGCTACTAGCATGTTTGGCTATCTTACGGCTGTTTCCTTGAGGATCCACATATATGAGGAAGAAAAGTTTATATTGCTTCAACATGAAAGATAAAATGAAACTGTATCACACATGCAGATAAGATATAAAATACAATATGCAACTTGAAAGTACATAAAAGTTGTTGTATTACACTGGAAATATAAGTATTAAAAATTGTAAACCAGATGAGGTTAGCATGGCAATTTCTACATGTATTAAGATAGGAAATGCAGAGTTAATTTATGTGTTCTTAGAAACCAGAACTTACAAGCAGTAAGAGGAAATGGAAACTGCAGTGCAAAAATAATTATTTTGATCTTCATTCATGAGTTCCAAGTAGGATTTGCACATCTTTTACTCTAGATTTTCTCTATCCCATCTTTTCATAAAGTCAGGGATGTCTAATGAGGAGTCCACAAATACATCACAAACAAATTGCCATGTTGGTAAGATGGTGGGTGCAGTGTTTTTAGGATGAATCAGAGTACTTAAATCAGTTTTGCCTAAAATCACCTTTACTGTGTTTGCTGCTATATATTTTATAGTTGTATTAATGCTTGGGCTGTAATGGAAGTTAGCCGAGTAGTTGGCAATAAATAATGAATAAAACTGCTTATGAGAACTAATTTCATTATATGTACATATGCATACACATATTCATAAATGTAATACAAAAGAAAAGTCTGAATGTTTTTGACAATTTTACAGTCTACATATATATAGATATAAGTACAAGTATATATATTTATGCTCTATATGTATGTGTTTATGTATGCTATATTTGTATATGTATCTATATTTATACACATTTCAGAAAACTTAACAGAATTATTTTCCTCCTAGAAATATTTTTTAGCTCTCTTCTAAGCAGGTCCTTAAGTCCTACATACAGAATCAGGATTTATATTCGCATGATCGTTAGCCAGTAGTAGTGGGTCCAAATGAAATCAGGAAATGAGTAGTGGCTAAGTTATCCTGCATGCAATGTTGACTTTCACCATGACAAATAAACTTAATAATTTCTGCTGTATTCCTTTGAAATTCATGCTCTGTCAGAAACTTTCCTTGTGTATGTAATCCATACGTCAGTGTTTCATGTATTCATTCATCAGGAAATACAGCAATAATTCTTCCATATGTGCATTTATTCTGTTAGAGATCCCGATTAAATACTGCTTGAGCTATTCTAATAGTGAGAGCACGGGATCCTGCATAAACTGGTTTCAGTCTCCAGTGACTCCTGCCTGTCAGCACCGTGGTTTTCTCTACAAATTCTGTCACAAAATTTTCAGTGACTGCCACTAAAGTTAGTGGAAGTCAGCTAGAACAAGGGTTGCAGATTCTAGAAGTCACCATATTGTAAATTTACTTTTGTACAAAGTATTTTTCTTAAATGTGGCTTCAAGTATCTAGATCATATAGCAAAAAAATCTTAAAAATGCTTGTAATAATACAGATACTTTGTTACTTCAAGGTAATATATTTCAGTTTTGTTTGGATAGGACAGTGAGGTGTAACAATGCTTTACCTTCACACAGGTAAAGATTTTTTTCAAAAATCAGATTCAGTAGGTGCCTGTCTGACTTCATGAACCTTTTTGAATTTTTCTAGCCATTGTGGAAGCTAAACTTGCCAATAAGCATGCAGCTCAACAGACCTGGTTTTGAAATAACAGCCAAAAATACACAGTCATTCTCATACCTTTTTTTGTATGATTTGATACATAAGCAACTTCGGCTTATGAAGTTTACCAGATGTGCACTTATATGAACTTCGTCCCTTTTGTGAGTTGTGGTATTTCTTGCAAGTAGTGTGGAAGATTTATCGTGCGACAGTGTTCACAATTTATGTAGCAGTGTTGTTTATCTAATGTATACAGATATGATTTTCCACTCCAGTAGGCTAATAATGTCTCAAGGGAATGACATATGTATAAATCCAAATTACAGACAAAGAGGGGACGCTGAGCTGTTCTGAACATTTTTGGTAAATGTGAGGTTAGATACAGCCTGATTGCTGGCCATATGTTTGCACAGCTCTGGGAGAGAGATCACTGCAAGGCGATCAGGGAGGATTTAGATGGATGATTTCCACAGCTTTGTTTGAGGAGGCAGAGATGAGTGAGAGATCTGACTGGGCCTTTTTCAAACAGTGGCGTTGGCTCTGGGTACTGTCAATTGATGGGGTGGTGCAGTGTTAGGAGTATGGGGGCTACAGTCTGGCTGCAATTATAACGTGTAGATAATTGGAAGAGTGGGGTGATAAAGTCACTGTAGTAATTTGAGGTTGTACAGGTTTTACTGTATCCAAAATTTGTTCTCTGCTTTCAAATTAAAGATTTTATCTAAGCTGCTTTAGTTAGCTTCGTGTTCGGTAAGGATTGACTACAAATCCTCACACATGTCCAGCCTCTATGGCAGTCAGGTTAATCAAGATTTGCAAGCTTTTGGAACAAATAAATCCCTTGTATTTATACAGACAAATAGAAATCTCTGTATATAGCTAGCAATTTGTTTGTCTCCTGACTAATCTAAGTAACTACCTTTGCATCATTCGAACAACTGTGAAATGTCTGTAAGGTCTATAAAGATTTCAAGTGCAGCTTTTCTTAGTGTTGGGATGGGAACATACAGGGAAGGACGCATTCAGTGCAGTGTGAACGTGAAACAACTTAGAGTTAGGACAAATAGTCAAATATGGAAAAGTCTGTGTGGAAGAATTGAAAGTAGAAAGTCTCTTACTGAAATCAGTCAGCCATACAATTTTATTTTGAAAGTAATGGTTGAAATAATTTAAGAATTGTTACACTAGATTATCGTTAGTCCTTTTTTCAATATAAGGAATTTTAATAAAAATTTCAAAGGAATGGCAGAACTCCTGATGTTAGTAACAGTACAGGCTTAAAAGTTCTCCTCAAAGTAGAGGTCAGGTCAGTGAGAGAGTGGAGCTGACACCTTCATCTGCTCTGGAGGAGGCAGGAGCTCCTCATCTTCCTGACATGTTGCTCTGATGGAGAGCAGCATGTATGGTAACACTGAGCAAACTCTGTTTCTGCAGATCTGGGAAAGTAGGAATTTTATCATAATATTGAGTATTAATAGCGATATGAGAAAAAATGAATAGATGGGATTTTTTTTTAAAAAAAGCTACGTGCACTCGAGATATTCAAACTGCAAGTCATTATGTGTACAAGGTATTTTTTCCAAAGCCTGCATAATAATTTGAAAAACTCCCTGTAATTTTAAGGCTTTTGTTATATTCTTTTATTCACTTTAAAATATAACTGCTAGCTTTAGGGAGGAAATTTTGCACCCTATAAAAAAATGAACAAAGCATAGAGCCATTATAATTGAATTTTCTTTTTCAGATCCTACATGTTACAAAACAACTTCTTTGCAATTACTTTGGGTGCTGATAAACTCACTGATCTCAATGAAATTATCTGTAGCAGCTTGATGCACTATTTTTTTTTTCTTTCCTTCAAAACGTTCTGGCTATATCTGTGGCCTGCTTGCATTTAATAAATGTCTGATTTTGTTTTGACATTAATTTAAAATACTGCTGGTTAGAAAAAATGTGACTGTAGAAGATATCTTAAGGAACACAATTTTCATATACCTCATAAAAACAAACAAAATGTGTGGGTGTTTTTATTTTTCCAATGAAACTTAAATGAACGTAATGTTTCAGCAGACATTGCTAGGGCACATATTCTTCAGTGTGTAGATTAAAAGCCTTCTTTATATGATACTATGTGATAATTCTGCCCATTATTGGTATTTTTCTCCTATATAAAATGAGGCCTGTCTACAAAGTCTAATGCATCAAAAATACTGTGAAAAGACTACAGAAGAATTGAGATTATAGTCCAAATGTTATTCTGATAATGACTGACAATGTTATTTCCTCTTGTAAGAAAAGGCAGAAGTGAGCTTGGCCTGTTGATCGTAGCAGAATAGAATTTAGTGCAGATATAGTTGTTAGGAATCAGTCCTACTTTAGCAATTAAGCACTCTGTGTAAGAAAAGGGTTGATCCTGAAAAAACGTTACTAATATTAAAATTCTAAGTTATTCATTATTGTTATAAATATGACTTGGAAATTCCTGTCACGTACTAAGACCAAAGAAGAAATAATTTAAAGCTCATTTTGCCTGCATTGTGAAACTTTATTATTAGTATACAATGGCACACAGGTAACAGATGCACTGATATGAGAAGTGTTTTAGAAAATGTTCTTCAGATTCCAGTCTAACTTTTTAACAGGCAAACAAAATTAACTTAAAAAAAACCACCACCTATTTTCTTTTGTCCAGTGTTTTCCCTATAGTTTAAATAAAAGATTTAGAAAAGATATGTGGAGGGGGGAAAGGCAAATACAATAGGTTTGGCTAACTGTTACAGCAGCTGCCAGTGGTGTGAAGTGGGGAGAGAGTGGTGACCTTTAGGAGGGTGCCAGTTAAAAGTAAGTCTGGTTGTTAAGAATGACCTAGAAAACAGGAAATAAAGTTTGATGTGAAATTTTATGGATTCCATCCCACATATTTACCTTTATGTACCAAAAAATACCTACTTGTATGTAAATCATGAAATATAAAAATTATTTTCAGATAATTATTCATTCTATGCTCCATGAATGGAGAAAATGTTGTTTTCTTGTTTAATTATTATAACATTTTAAGTCTTCTGAACAATGTAAAGCATGCATTTAAAATTAGTCTATTTGTAAAGTCACGGTTCATCTGTTTCAGTATGCTAACATCTAGCAATTTATTTAATAAAAGAAAATGCCTAACTTCATTAAGATAATAACAGATTCTCTTTCATTGTTTCAGGAGAGTGATATGTTCATCTAAAATTGCATCCCTGTTTTATAAACCTGAGACACTTAATCCTGTAAAACTTTTAGGCGTCATCTGTGTGTTCTCCCCATCTCCTTTTTGAAATTCCACATTTTCCTCATATCATAATGCAACATACATGGACAGCTCTAAAATGTTTGAAAGTAGATGATGGAGTAGCTTTTAACATCTCACAGGGTGAGATGCAAACAAGAGGAAAAGGCAGAATGTAACAGTTAACAACATAGTGGACTTCAGCTCACAAATAAGGTTTTGTGGTCAAGTACGATGTCCTGTGTACATCATCAGACCATTATTAGTAGGGTACAGTTAGCAAGTAAAGACCAGAGAACAAATAGGATTTGGACACAAATCTTAGATCAAAGCTAAGTTTCCATAGAACATGTGCAGCTAAAAAGACTTTCTAACTATGGAAGAAGCAAGTTTGGAGCATGTAGAAACACAAAACCCATCTACTAATAACTTGGATGATGTTTAAGATTGTCAACAGTGAGGAGGAAAAAAAAGCCGGAAGCCTGATCCATATTACATTTTTCCTCAACATTCTTTTCAGTTTGTGAAGAATATATTTATTATTTGGCATATTGGTTGGGTTTTGTTTTTGTGGTGGTTGTTGTTGTTGTTGTTTTTCTGAGTGGGAGTTTCAGTAGGAGACAAGGAAAATAACCATGAACAAATATCATTAATGCTTTAGCCATATACCTAGTCAAGGCACATACCTTAAAGAGGACTGAGCTAATGGTCTCAAGTTTCCAAATATCTGTTTTCATTTTGCAGCATCATTACAAAGGCAGAGTAATTTCACTGAAGTGAAAAAAAAAAAAAAATCAATGGTACTATTGATGTGCTCCAGCTGATGCACACATGGCATTTAAAAGACGAAGTGTGGAGCCAAAGCTGCCAATTTCATCATAAAAATGCACTGATTTTGCCTAGTTAAAACCCATTAGTTGGTTGAACTCTTTCACACTGGTTATGTTTTGAATGTCAAGCACTTGCTCAGGAAGGCAATTTTCTTTTATAAGTATCTCAAGGTTAGTGAGGCCATCCTGTGTTCCTTAGGAGTGCTTTGCCGATTCTCACGCCATGTGGAGACAGGCAGAAACATTGGAGGCAGGTACTATATTTAGGGGGTTTTGTGTGTTATAATAGTATTCTTCACTATATGTGGCTGTTTTTATTTAGACTAAAGATTGATTGATTGATTGTTTAGTAAACTGTTATAAAACAGTTTTGTATAACATGATTGTCAAGTAAAGGAGATATTGCTTAAGACATTGCAATATCATTTCCACGTGTCCCACTGACCTAGGAGGCAATAATTGTTGAGTACTGGGAGGGTTAAAGGCCTGTAAGCATGGCATGATGCTAGGGCAAGAATTGCTTCATATTCTTTATCTTCAAAAAGATTAACTTTCTCATTTCATATACAAGAGAAATTGAGGAGGATATTAACCAAGAGACTGCATTAGATAATTTTCAGGGCTTGCTTTATTATTTAAATACATAACAAAGTTAATTCAGTTTGCAGATCTGAAGAGACCTTTACTTTTGTCCTTCTTCCCTGTGCTCTGGGGTTTATGCTGGGATATGGCTTGCACTCAAGTACAGCTGAACTTTTTGCTGGTGTTTAGAGCAGACTAATGAGTCTCTGGGAGCAGCTGGTGAGCTGGCTTTGAGGACCTGCTGCCTGGCCCTTCCCAAAGGCCCGAGCACACATGGCAGGACAGCAGCAAAATAGTTTAACACCTTCCTGGGCAAGATGTGGAGGAGGAAAGGAGGTTATGCCTTTCCCATACCAAGTTGCCTTTCTTCATGGCAGATAATGAAATAAGTGCCTAGATATACCGGAACTCCCTGTGTTTCTAAATTGCTTTTTTGTTCTTGTTATAATAGCCAAGAGGGAGGATAAACATCCATCTTTGGGTCAAATTTTAGGAATTCTGTGAACTTGTTCTGCAGAGAGCAGGATAACACTGATATTGTCATGCTCCTGTTAGTATGTTTCATGCTTATTTTATTGAATTTGCATGCTGTAGCATGTGCAACATTTATGCAAGGTGAATTTTATAAGTTAAAGCTGAGTCAATGTGTACAATACAGAAATAATTTATTAGATTTAAATCTAACTCTCTGGCAACTTCAAGGTAATTTTCAGGACTTTATTCATCTGTTAATGACCTTTGATTCCTACAAGAAATAACTGTAGCGTTTTCACTGGAAAAAGTGAGGTTAAATTATTGGGGTAGGTGGTAGTGTTGTTGGGTGTTTTGTTTTGATAATCTTCGTGTCAAGTAAGACACACATCATCTCTCCCCATAATACAGCAGTTGTGTCAAATATGCAACAGATCTACAGATAACACATTTCTAGGTTCAGAAAGAAACTTCCTGTTGGTTTGACATTCGGTGCAAAAGGTGGGGTTTTGTTTGTTTGTTTGCTTTCCCCTGTCTTTTAAACTTGCCAAAAGACATGAGGAGTCTCTTAAGATCCAGATGATGGTCAGCAGGAAGAACTGACAGACATTTCACAGTTGTGGCTCACATAGCTCTGTGGATGTGGAGGCACTCAGCAGTGTCCCTATTCAGGAACTATAGCTGTGAGTGTTGTTTAAAAGACTGTCAGCTACTTCTAGGTAAGGTTTCAGTATTGGATTCCAGATCTGCTGGAACAACTTACTTTATCCAGTTCTTTCTCCTGCTGCAACTAATCCCAGATGGTTAAATTCTTGGGCCTCACTGTGAGGATAGCTCCCTCCACATGGGGATTATTGACCCTTGCCATGGACTAGCGAGATCAACATCGGAGGAAGATGTGTCAGAGCTGTAAAGTCTTCTGCAGTAAATCATGTGGTCCTCAGCTCTCCTATGCACCAAATGTTTTTAAAGAAATATCTGTTTCTTGCAGCCTGTAGCAACCTAGCACAGTCTTCTGACAAATCAGAAGGAAATACCCTTATTCTTGTCATTTTTGAAAAGGTAATGATGATGGAATAATATGTGGCAAAAAGTATAATTTTTTCTGTTGCTATTCTTGAGTAGTATCAGGTTTCTAGCAACTTCTGTGTTACTGATAGAGAAAATGAGATGTGTTTTGAAGGTCAGAATATTACTTGTTTTGAGCCCTTACTTTGGTTTCTGAAATGGGTAAATTTTTAGGAGGAAAAAAAGAAGAAAAAATAGAATAGGTATCTCTGTAATTGCTTTCACACCTATCTGCAGATACTCTGAGTGTAAGTAATTTGGCAGAACTGCCAGATTAGGTGAAGAAACAATAAACAGCTTTTCTTCTACTAGGCTACTCTTCTATTTAGTAAGAATGTTTGCAGATAAAGCTAACAAACTGTAGCTGTACAGGCAGAATCAAATCAACCTAGTGCTATTAAGGACACTCGGGTACACATACTGTAAAAATGAGAACTTGCTATTTCTTGTGTTTTGCATCTAGAGGTCTACTTACCCATTTCCAGTAGAGTTTAAAAGGAGAAGATGTAGACAGGGAGAGTCTGTTTCACTCCTTGCAGAATCTGCTTGCTATGTTTGTGTAACCATTAGGTACCTGATTTGAAAATCCCCTGAAACTCCTTTTATTGAAAGCATAAGTTTTGTTTTGTTTTGTTTTGTTTGTTTTTTTTTGTATGCAGGACAAACTGATACTGAAGGATATGAAGGATATTCTCTAAAGTAATTTATTTGTTGGCATGTGGAAAGAAGGCCTGAGCTCTTAAACAGCTCAGATATGTAGGCAATAGATAATAAAGTGCTGACAATTGAATTAATTCTTCTTTAAATCAGATACTTAAATGCTGAATGTATCACTCAAGAACATGATGTAGACTTGTAACACCTTGTGGAGGACAGAAGGTCCAAAAATCAATGATGAAATTCCAAGGGGTTGCACATCACACAGTATCACAGTATCACAGTATGTTTGGGATTGGAAGGGACCTCAAAAGATCATCTAGTCCAATCCCCCTGCAGGAGCAAGAACGCCTAGGTGAGGTTGCACAGGAACATGTCCAGGCGGGTTTTGAATGTCTCCAGAGAAGGAGACTCCACAACCCCCCTGGGCAGCCTGTTCCAGTGCTCTGTCACCCTCACTGAGAAGAAGTTTTTTCTCAAATTTAAGTGGAACCTTTTGTGTTCCAGCTTGATCCCATTACCCCTTGTCCTATCATTGTTTGCCACCAAGAAGAGCCTGGCTCGATCCTCATGGCACTCACCCTTTATATATTTATAAACATTAATGAGGTCCCCCCTTAGTCTCCTCCAAACTAAAGAGCCCCAGCTCCCTCAGCCTTTCTTCATAAGGGAGGTGCTCCACTCCCTTAATCATCTTCGTTGCCCTACGCTGGACCCTCTCCAGCAGTTCCCTGTCCTTCTTGAACTGAGGGGCCCAGAACTGGACACAATATTCCAGATGTGGTCTCACCAGGGCGGAGTAGCGGGGAAGGAGGACCTCTCTCAACCTACTAACCACCCCCCTTCTAATACACCCCAGGATGCCATTGGCCTTCCTGGCCACAAGGGCACAGTGCTGGCTCATGGTCATCCTGTTGTCCACCAGGACCCCCAGGTCCCTTTCCCCTACACTGCTCTCTAATATGTAATTTCCCAACCTATACTGGAACCTGGGGTTGTTCCTGCCCAGATGCAGGACTCTACACTTTCCCTTGTTAAATTTCATTAGGTTATTCCCCGCCCAACTCTCCAGCCTGTCCAGGTCCCGCTGGATGGCAGCACAGCCTTCTGGCGTGTCAGCCACCCCTCCCAGCTTAGTGTCATCAGCAAACTTGCTGATAGTACACTCTATTCCCTCGACCAAATCGTTAATGAATATATTGAATAATATTGGCCCCAATACTGACCCCTGAGGCACTCCACTAGATACTGGCCTCCAACTAGACTCCGCACCATTGACTACCACTCTCTGGCTTCTCTCCTTAAGCCAGTTTGCAACCCACCTCACTACTCTATTGTCTACACCACACCTCCTCAACTTAGCTGTGAGGATGCTGTGGGAGACTGTGTCAAAGGCTTTACTGAAGTCAAAGTAGACCACATCCACCGCTCTGTTGCCACATGTTGCAACATTGTTTGAAATGCCATTTAACACACCATTAAACTTGCGAACAAGAGTATCAACCCCAGTTCAAGCTTTTAATACATCTCAGAGCCATAGTGCTGGTGATTTGGAGGGCAGTGCTAGACATTGCTAATGTTGCAGCAAATCTATAAAACAAAAGCTAGGCTTATACAAAAAAACATGTAATTTGACATTTTTAGTGGAAAAAATGTTTAATTTTTATATCTTTAAGCAGCTTGCTAATAAGTAATAAGATAAGCAAGGTTTCTGTATATGCATTTTTAAAATTTATATTTGTTGATTTAAAATTATTAATTTAAAAAGCACCTCATCCTGAAATCATTGCCTTGCTGATTTCTTTAGGTCACTATCACTGAAATTACAACATAACAATGAAATTATTAGAAGGATCATTTTTTTTTGTAGAAAGCCAAATGCAGGTAGATAGCCTGGGGAAAGCTAATCATGGTGCTTTATTTGCTAATAGTTAAGATTTTTGTTTGTGTTCTTGTACGCATAAATTGAATTAATGATGAGAGTTATGTTCAGTTCATTAATGCGCATCCAGCAAGTAGGCAGAAAAAAGTGGTACAGAAAAGTCATCTCATCTGTTAATTCTGACTCAGATATTTCAAACCGTGGGTTATTTTTATTATTTAAAGGATGCTTCTTGAAAGCTTTTATGAAATTTTAGTCACATCTGTTGTTACTAATTGGTGTTGTTTAGTTTTACACTCCACAATTCACTAAAGAGGTGGAACTTGGTGTTAATTGTAATGAATGTGTACTTATTTGAGTAGGCAGTTCCAGGGTAATGATTTGAAATATTTCAGAAGTCACAGAAAGTGTAGAGTAGTGAGCAGATACCACGTGGGCTTTTCACAGTCACGACTGGAAGGCACAAACTGGCTTCTCTTAAATGACCACATTACTTCCCATAGTAAGGTATATAATTGGATTTATGAAAACTGCCTTTGCATTTGCATAATCTAAGATGAATTTTTGCTTGTATAGTTTTCTAATCAATTTTGATGTGCAGTAAGTAAGTGGGGAAAAAAAGCCAATATTTTTTCCATTCTTTTTTTTCCTCTATGGTAAAACCTCCTTTGGTTGAAACTAAATGTAGCTGCTTTTTCTCAGTGTATTTACAGAGAGATTCAAAGCTGTGCCACTGGAGTTTTGCATGTGTTGTTGACAAACAAGATGTTATATGAAAATTGCCCCAAGACATAAAGAAAGATGCTGAATTGTATTTTCTGTAGTAAATATAATCATTTTCTCTTGGAAAAGAAGATTTAGGTTAGTTCTGTGTTTGGTCTTAGAAGGCATTTCTAAAATCTAGTCTGAGAAAATAACATTTACAAATGCTGTATCTGTGGTAATTTTCTGATTGCTTCCAACAAGGTGTGTGTGTGGTGGCGGGGGGAAGAAAAAAATGAAAACAGAATAAAGCAAACATGTTAAATGCCAAACAAAATTAAATCATCAGGCTTCTACATCTTACAGATCTTGGTTCCTTCAGAGGCTACTTAGGTGGGTTGTATTCTGCTGAGTATTTTTAGGAATGAAAGGAAGAAAAATGGTATAAAAACTTACAGTAAAGTTGTCTGGGTAGAAAGCTACTTTCTATGTCTTTCAACAGATGTCTGTTTCAATAGTAAGTATTGGATAAGAATCTGAATAGAACAGAACTTATTGAGCTGAACTAGTTACATAAATTTATGCTGTGAACTTAGTCTTTTATAAGAAACTTGACAGCAGGATCTCATGGAAGATTTCGTTGTTTTACTATCTTAAAAATGCATGGAACCTCTTTGTGCACAAGTACCCTATTTTGTGGGATATACATCCTTGAAGGTATTGAAAACTTTTGGACGAGTCCCTGAACATGACTATCTAACCTGACAGTAGCCCTGCTAGCAGGCAATGGACCAGATGACCTGTAAAGATCTCTTCCAGCCTAAATTGTTCTATGATCCTGTGCTAATCCACTCTATCTCCACCTGCATCTTTCCCTACCAAAAACATTGCATTGAGTTCAGTCCATACACAAGTATAATTGTGTAATCTCTTATTGTCTTGAGAGATAACACACTGTATTGTATAGTTCTCCTGGCAAATAGATACTGCTGTGTGATATTTTTTGAAAACTTCTTGAGTTAAACAAGCAAAATTAACCAGGCCTGTCAAACTGGAATTAAAAGTTAGATACTCTTCATGGACAGAAAGCAGTATTGTATAAAGGCTGAATTGTTTGCTGGGGGGTCATAGAAGTTACTGTAACTTAAACCTTCTTGATTTTTTTGTCAGTTACAGCTGTTAACATATTGACTGCTGCTAAGGTGGAAGCAAGATGTATTTACGTGGTATTATGTGGTACATGCAAATGTGATCTTAGAGTGAGGCATGTTTTATTCTACCTAATGAAAAAACACCAAACAACAAACAAAACAACAACAACAAAAACAACAAAATGAACAAAAAAAACCCCACCAAACAACAACAAGAAGAAACCACCAAAAAACTATCAGTATCTTCTGCTTTCAGGTTTGTCAGTGTTTCCTAAATTCCGCTTGCTTATGTTTCCTCAGTTTTGAATCCAAACCCTTTATTCATTATAATTTCCATTTCTGTTGTTTATTGGGAGAGGCATGCTAATGTAATAGCAGAGGAGGGAATGGCCATTTTTAATCTGTAGTGCTGTCGTAAGTCATACCAGTGGCTATCCCAGCGTGAAGACAGTGTAGACAATAAGAAGTGAAAATGTGATCACATTATTTCTGCAGAGTGCTCTGAGGCATGGCATTAGAAAACACCACTGTTCTTGCAAAGCCTGAACATCTCCAATGTTACTACCTCATCAATCAGATCTGGATTCATTCACTCACTAAGCCAACTAAAGTATCCTAGCTGGGAGATCTTCAGAGAAATACTAAATTATGCTAAGGTCAAATTTGACCTATCATAAATCATTAAGTAATGTAATTATTGAGGCTCTTTCCCTTGATGCTTTAACAGTAGCATTCTGATTTGCAGACAGCTCTAAAGCTGTGTCTGTTAAAGATGCTTTGATCAGTACACCCTCAGATGAGATTTGCAGTGGCATGAGACAATAGTTTTTAATAATATAAATGAAATTAATACCAGTGATTACATACTGAAAATATTGTAGCCTTCATGAAAGGTCAAAGTAGTAAATGTATTGTGTTGAGATAATCTACTTTGTTTTTAATTTACTAGTTGGAGAGGTTTTTTATTTCGAACTCTGTAAAAGCATAAATTTCTGAGACATCTGAGAAGTCCTTACCTTCTGCCATGTATGGTAATTACTAGGAGGAGC
Organism: Columba livia; assembly: GCF_036013475.1. NCBI lineage: Eukaryota > Metazoa > Chordata > Aves > Columbiformes > Columbidae > Columba > Columba livia. Next base: position 26,791,932 of record NC_088607.1, on the reverse strand, counting down.
TTAATGCTTTTACTTATGACAGCATTTTTTTGTCTATTTTTTTTTTCAGTTTTTCCCTTTGATTAGCAACCCAGTTGACTTGGTTTGAGTTCTGTTAAGTATTCAGAGAGCAAGAGAGAGACCCACGTGTCTACGTACTTCGCAGATACACTGCTTGACTTTTATTGTGAGGGCACAGGGATGTCTGCTGCCCTTCTATTTAAACAGGCTCTGAGCTGGTCTATCTTTCATTTAAAGCAAAGCCAAACCAATCCTATCAATACGAACAACAGGTGTTTTGCCAAGTGGATTAAAGGCTGCAAAGATGGAATAAATTATACAATTTTATCTTCATTAAACTCACTCTCAGGACATGGCATGATACATTTAAATTTGAACAAGTTAGATATGTCTAAAATTTTGAGCATTTAAATTCAAAGTTTAACATTTAAGCATCTGAGTGCTTACAATCAGACAGATGTTGGCTGCCTGAATAAAGTCTCTTTGGTCTAGCCTATTGGCATCTTTTGGCAGGGGGGATGGATAACCTGGCTTGTCCAGTGACTATGTACTATTGGAATTAATTTCTCTTTGGTCTGTCAGGACACACTGGTAATCAGGAGAAGGGCAAAGGTAGATGCTACTACCTTATTTCTTTTGTGTGCTGTAAGTCTAGAGTCAGGAACATGGCTTTTTCCATTCTGATTTAACACGTGGCTATTGATATTTTGAGGTCTTTTCTGGCTTTCTGTTCTACAGGCTCCATTCGCCTTCCCTTCACTCTCTTCTTCCACTCCTTTTCTTTGATACATCTTATTGTTATTGGGCTGCTTTCACATTTAGGAAAGGTGAACACTTTCAGGAAAGATGTTATGGTTTTCCATTATGGTTTAGGTGTTTTGTGTGTGTGTGTGTGTGTGTGTGTGTGTGTGTGTGTGTGTGTGTGCTTGTTAATTTAGGACTGGGAGTGGGCAGTCCTCGTAAAGCTCAGTGCTGCGTGTAGCCACCACCTGGCACCATAGGTTTCTCTGTGTGTTGAATATGGTTAGTTACCTTGGTTGGTGGTTTCCTGATGGTGCAGTAGCACTGGGAGCCCTCGCAGGCTGGTCTTCCTGTGAGGAACCCTTAGTGCGCTTGCGCTGTCTAGAGTTGGTCTATGGTCATGGCCTTTCTCCTGGTCACCATGGGGAAGGAGTCAGCCCATGGGGTGTCTCAGTGCAAGGGCCATGCTGGTGAGGGGGAGGAGTGCTGAGGTTCCTTGGTAAGGGCTGGCTGGCAGGGGCATCCAGCAGACACAGGAGAGCATGTCACAGCGTCTCTTCTCTGCCGCACTGCTGCCTAAACATGTCAAGCCACTCCAGCTCCACCTTCCCCTGCTTGAGATCTGATAGGGTGGATTCCTCCTGCTGCAGAGATGGCAAGGAGCCAGCCGTTCATGGTATGTCAGTCGTACTTTCACATCTTCTGACGGATGATGCTTGGCTGATTTGAGAGAGCATATGAAATGCAGTCTTCGAAAAGGGTGTGCGTGAGTGGGGGGAGCTGGCATGAGTAATCGCATCCTCACGTCGCAGTCGTTCTTGAGTCTCCCCCAGACAGCAGTCACTCCTCTTGCCTGTACCAGCCACTTACTCATTCACAGTGCAAAATGTTCTTGTTTGTATGATAATGCTAATTGAAAGAGCTGTTCCAACTTCACTAGCTATTTGTTTGGTTATATCACAGACAGTAACTTCTGACTTAATAAACCGAACAGACAAATGTTCAGGAGTTAATACAACAGTGCAAAAGTGTTGTGGTTTTTTGTTTTGTTTTTTGTTTGTTTGGGTTTTTTTTTCCTTCCCAGTGTGGCAATGAGAATTCAAACCACAATCCCCATCTGCAGCCAGTCTGTAGATGTTTAGAAAGGATGTTCTAATCACCCTTGTCCCTGATGGTTCTATAGAGTTAATTTATATGAAAGGTAGCCTAGTTTGGATTATAAATGTGTTATTCTCACAGATTCTGCAATGAATTGTTGTAGCCTCTTAATATCTTTTTTACTTTTCCCATATATTTTGAATAGCAAATGCATAAAAATAAAGTTATTGAATTCTTATTAACCACCAATTTCCTCATATTATTAAGCTATCTTAATGCAATAGTTAACTCATTTAAAAGCCATGATAAGTATGTACAAATTTTGTATCCTAAACTGATCTGGGTATTCTGTACTGGACCAATGTACACAAGAGAACCACCAGCAAGAAGGTGTGACCGGAAGGGTTGGATTTATGAGCATGATGTGGCAGGTGGAAAAACGTTTTGTGCCTTTTCCTTTCTACGCATCCTTCTGTAAATCCCAGTGCTCTTTTAGGGCTGCATCTTTCTGTTGTGCAGACTTCAGGCATTGATCACCTGCTATTTTATGGTATGAAATTGTCCATTTCAGTTACAAATTTGATCTTCTTTAGAAGAGGAATTGTGGCCAAGGATGTTGATGTTCACTTCAGCTGGTTTATATCAGATTGAAAGAGAAAAGGTGAAGAGCTTGGATCTAGAAATAAACAATGGCAATTTTGCAGTATTGTCAGCCACCCTGAGCATGTTTTGACCTTAAACCAAGTTAGCTATAAATCTTGTTAGCAGTACTGATTTGCAAACAGGTAAATCCTCTGACAACAGTAATGAAAGCCAGAAAACTGATTTTCACCAGTGTTACTGGAGCAGAAATTTCTACTTCATTGCTTTACAGCACAGTATTTGAAATACAGCTTTCTCATGCCAGTGCACACATTCATTAGTGTGAAGTCATACCAGAGGAGAAAGCATCTTTGTTTTCTGCTCCATGTTAGCTGGACAAGTAATCTAAAAGTCTGGATGGTTGTATAGTGGCTATTTTCTGGAAACCAGTGTTGGGATTAATACCATACAACCTCGTCAAATGTTTGTCACTTCTTACTGATTCTAATAGTGCACAGCATTTAGAATTTCCCAGTTGCTACTCTTAGACTAAAAAGGCCATTCATACTAACTGACCAAACATACTAACTTGTCTCTGGGACTTTTTGTAATTAAACCAAAGATTTTTATCCCATTTTTAATTTTTTGGTGTTTAGCGCTGGCATCTGATAAACCAAGTAAGGATAGGTGTTCAAAAGAGTTATAAATGTTTAATAACAAAATTGCTAGTCTGAGTAGTTTTCTATACAATTTGTGTAGATGCCAGGGTTTTCTATTGGCTGTGCATTTTTTTGAAACTTATTAGTAGAATCTTGCAACAGATGCTTTTTAATAAATGGCTCCTGCCAGATGCCATCAGATGCTAGGTACAACCTGTTTGGGAAAGGCGAGTTTTTTAAGGCACTGTCCATTATAATTTCTTAAAATGTACATCTTTTCTTTACCACATATTGTCCTTGTTGAATCTATGAGAAATACAGCAGAGTGATGATGATTTATCATATATGTATGCTGTGATTCTACAAATCATTTGTTCATGTGCTGAACACTGAGAGCACTTTGATGGATTTAGGTCCAGCGTGTTTGATTGCTGCTATGATCCAGTAGCAGGGTCAATGGAGAGCAATAGCAAACACTGGCTTTTTACAGATGTGAGTCACTCTGCATGCCCAGTGTCCTGGGGATCTCACTGTGCTTCTGCCTCTCACCCTTCCCTGGGTGTGGTACTGGGGTTGGGGGGGGGCGGTGTGCCAGGTCTACCCACGGGCTGGGAGCACGGCCTGCAAGCAGCATCATCCTGGGGTGAGAAGCATGAGGGGAAGCTGGTGGCTCTGAGGGGAAGCTGGTGGCTCTGAGTGGGCTGCCAGCTCTGCCACTTCTTGAGATAACACAGTGTTAACGTTGGCACTGGCAGCAAGATAGTTGCCTGACAGTCATTTAAAACCAAGTTTTTCCTCACAGATCCACCAAATATTCATCTGTACCTGGGCATTTGAACACTCACCATAAATTTGTATAAACAGATGGCCAGGTTTCTGAGGTAACTTCAGAAGTCCCAGATGAGTTGTTCAGCTCTCTGATATGCAAGTGTAACTATCAGTTTGGGTGTTGTTCCAGATTACGTAGGTAGACTATTAGCTGTGCTTACATGATCTGATAAAAAAGTAATAAATACTCTTGCTCTTTTTCAAATGTAACTCTGTGCAACTTGAAAAAAAAAAAAAAAAAGATACACTACCTGGCTCCTCCCCTGTCCCCGTTTAAGCCTGTTGCATTTAAATATCAGAAGTAAGTCACGCAGGTTAACACTTTTTATTTTTTTTTCTAATTATTTGTACATGCACAACAGAATTCCAGCGCAAATGCAGTTGATTTGAGAGAAATAATTAGTGTGCCAAAGATGTGATGACAACTGAGACAGTGCAACGAAGTGTTCCAACTTCCATTAGAAAACAATGACCTTCTTGGCTGAGTAAAAGTATTTTAATTAAATACTGACAATTCATAGTAATCAGTGAACCTATTAGCAATGAAATTTGATTCTGTCATCATGGACTGTTCACTTACGTATTTCATACAAAAATGAATATGCACTTCATTTCAAGTCTAACGTGTTGTTCTGCTTTAAAATACTACTACAGCATTTCTGTGGCTTAGGAAAATGAAGGCTTAAACACTTTTTCAGAAAAAAGTTGCTGCATGATTGACAAGAATCAGCAGTTTACAGGGATGTTCTTTGTCAGCAGACTGATGCTTTAGTGGAAACTTGACTGGCTCCAGTTTGTTGTCTGATCAGCAACAGAAAAGCAATTTCCTCTTCCATGATTGGTTCCATCTTTTATTGGTGGCTTTTAGTATCAGGGAAACTAAATGGGAAAATTTCCTTAATGGAGTAAAAATATTTTCATACATGAAAATTGTTTGCATGAATTATACTTAATTGTCTTGTTAACAGCATTTTGGAAGCCGCTAATAATGGACTTTATTGCCAACAATTAAAGTTACAGGGCTTTTCAGAGACAGACATGTAGTAAATAATAATAATAATAAATGTAACGGTCAAGCTTTCACTTGCAAATCTTTAGTTGCTACTAAGTAGGATTCATATGATTTGAAAATGTTTCGGGAACAAATGGGCCACTTGCACACTGATAGGTCATCACAATTGGTTAGCGGAAATGTGAGGCACAGGCGACATTTATAATTGAGCAGCCTTGGGTCTATTCTAGTCCCATTGAAATGGAAAAAGAAAACAATTGCTGTTTGCTTTCGTAAAGAAGAATCACGGTTCAGAACTACAGCACGACACAAGGGAGATGCAAAGGGAGTCAGGCACATTTTCTGCTTCCGCTACTTCATCTTTTATGTCAGGACAGTAACTGAACTAAGGACATATTCCGTCATTTGAGGTTCTCTAACTGAAAGGATAAAACTCTAGACTTGTTGAAGTGCAAGGTAGGGATTTCTTAACTATCAGGGAGTTTGCCTGCTTTTGTCTTACTGAATGACTTGATTGTTCACTGGTTGTATAGTGGCGCAGCTGCAGCTCTAGGACGCTCACAACTCTTTCAACCCTTTCCCTTGACATGATGAATTTGTATTTCTTTCACCAGCTGCCAGGAGATCTTATTTACCTCCTTGAGGTATGATGCAATGTCCTTTAAAAACAGTATTTGTCTCTCCATTCACTGCTGAATCTCTATCACCTTCAATTATCTATGAAGGTATCCAACTTCAGAGGTTGTAATAGTATCATTAACATTGGTTATAAGTGGGAGAGGTTGGGCTAACATAACTTACTATATCAGGAACAAATATAGCAAATAATAAATATTTAAAATTTGCTCAGAGCTGTTAGATCAGGAGTCATGGTATTGACTAAATAGCCATTTTCCTCCACAACTTTCTTCCTATGTAGTGTTATATTATACCATCTTTCATATTAAGATCTCCAGAATTCTTAAAGGACTAAGGTGTTTGTCTCCTCCTTTTAAAACAAACATGGGAGGGAATTACTTTTTCCTACTTTTGTCAGGTTTTTTTCATTTTTAGCTCTACTTCTTGTCAGGTGTCTGACACTATATCTATTTGTTCTTTGCATCCAATTTACTGAAATTGCACCTAGAAAGCTGAAATTTTAGAAAGTTTTGATCAGCTGGAATAGTGGGCTCAAAGGAAATCATGGTAGAATAGTTGTTGCATTTGTCCATTTTTCTTGCAGACTGATCTGTTGAACATGGAGTCCACAGAAAATTTTTGATCAGATAATGATGATAAATCTTTTTAAATACAACTTCCCTGAAACTGCTAGTGCAATTCTAGCTGGTTTGAATGTATTTGGGGAAGATATTAACTCTTCCGTTAAGTGTAATTTCATTTTAGCTTTTGATAAGCCATGTACTTTTGTACTTAATGTTTTATTTTCTAGTGATGATACATTAATTAAATAAAATATTTGAAACTAGGACATTGCTTTAAGCTCAAGGAAGAAAAATAGAGCTTCATCTCACACAAGTCTTGAGCTTAACCTACAAAATTTTATTGAATACCACCACTTTTATTGTGATGCTGTTTAAAAGTGATGGATAATTCTGTTGTATGTAAGAATGCTATTTTTTAAAGGATAAACTGTGATCTAGAAAAGCAGCACTGAGTTTTTAAAACAGAAACTTCAGTTAATGTAGCGGACTGGAATTCAGGTGAATTTCTTGTCTGTTATATGCGAGTCACAGAGGTCATTTTGTGCATCACCACGTTGAATCCTGTGGTTGCACAATCGTTGCCTTCAGATTTGCATTTATAGTTACTGTAAGTACACTAATAACTCATCATTGAAATAAATAGCCTGGTATTTTGTAAGCCTTTAGTCCTGCCTTTGCCATCAAAGTACTACATAATAAAGGCCAACTTTTAGAAAGAATACTGAAAAAACTTGTAATTTGCTGATCTAAAAAAGTCACAGAAAATGACAACACTTTACTTTCTATTTTGAAACATTTGAAATGTTTGTAGGAAGAACAGCTCAGTAAAAAATAACTTAAGCTTTTTTTAGATTTTTAAATTTTTTAGATATTTAAAACTTTTTAAATAACAGAATTTTTGATAAAAATACTTTTTTTTTTGGTGCAAATTTCTTTGTTTCATATTTACCAAAATGTGAAAATATAATGTTGGTTTTGTACGGACTTTAAGGGAGACAAAGTGTTGGAGAGGAAATTATCAAAAATCTCACACACTGAAAGAATGTAAATACATTGCATCTTTAATGCATAAATTAGCTGGTTTGTGTTCCTAAGGGCATTAGATCTTAAGGCCTAATGATTTAGCTTCCTGCATAAAATCATCAGACTTTAATATTGGTATTCCTTTTCAATTCTGGAAGATACCCTCTCTTATTTCCATATTAGAATTTGGTAAATACAGCATTTAACATTCAGTGTGCTGTAAATATAAGGAAGGGTTGGAAGCAGCTCTGAGAAAACTAGAATGATTGCTTTATATGACCACAGGCATAAAATTGGAATCAAACTGATAGTGAGAGTTGTTTGACTATAATTCTGTTCCATCAAGAAAAAATAGTGAGCTTTGAAACATTGACATAACAAATCAAGAGACTGTTTTCAAAAACACAAATTAGTATATCAACTCCATGGCAGTGGACTCAGTCATGTGGCTATGCACCTTACAAATGGAAAAATGCACACTCTACTTTGTGCATGCTCTGAAGAACATGACAACAATCTGTGTGGTCCTCTCAGCTGCATCCAGAAAGCTGAACACCTTTCTAACTGTTCTATGTTATATCTCACTGTCATGCTATACTGGCAAATTGAAAGGCTTTCAGAGATAAACAACAATTATAGGGGAATAGAGGGATTTCACGTAGAATGAATGACTAAACCTATGTATTTATTACGCACATTCATATAATGATAATATTTTGAGTTACGTTTTTGTAAAACTCTTACCAAAATATTTTTGATCCAGTCTAGAAATCTCCTAAATTTTACCTTGGTATAAGAAATAATAGGAATAATGGTGCCTGGGAGTTAGGAAACCATAACATTCTCTGAGTAGTAGAAGAGTATAAGCATGAAAATAATGTTAGTATAATAATATAATGATGTAACAATACCAGCAAAAGATTACTAATACTAATTGCTAGTGGAAAAATGTAGGCTGAATATGAATAAAAACTTGCTGAAGGGAAGGTTCCTGGTATGTCTTCTTGAGAAAATAAAATACCAGTTCTTTATACTGCTTGAGACTTCCTTAAGATTAAATATTTTTAATTGCAAATAAGCTTTGTATGTAGTGCGGTAAACTATATAATTTCATGATAGTAGTAAATATTGACACCCACAAAAAACGTATTCATGCATCCTCCAGTGTATTATGTTTATCTGATTTATTAAGATTAAAAAATTAGTACAATGGTATATTGGCATACAAAGGTCATAAGGAGAGAGTAGACAGAGAAACATGAAGATGAAAGAAACATTTGCTGCCTGTTCAGTTCCTGGGGTTTATAATGCTTCTGTGCTTCCACAAAGACAGAGAATGATGACGCAAAACAGAGTAGTGAAACATACATGTTACCCTTTTGTGTATACAATTTTGAAGTCTAACAGAGGGCAATCAAAAACACTGTCTTTTGTCTTTACATTCAGATGTTGAGCAGAACAATTTCTGCGGTTTGATGCAATTCTTTCTGTATTCTCACTTCAGACATCATGCTGAAAAGTAAGTAGCTTTCTGAAGTTTTGTTTCTGTTATATCACTGAGGATGTTCCTAAAGAGAACTGGTATTTGATCAATAAAACATTTACTGAATACACTTTAAACTGAAGCTATACTGTTGCTGGAAAAGGAATGCATTTGGATCTAAATTAATAATTAATATTAGCTAAAATTAATACATATTTTAACAGAGATAATGCAGAGGGCTTTATAGGAAAACCGGAATTTCCTATTTTAAAGTCTGCCTACAGTCAGTCAATTGCAATTACTTGACTTTCAGTTGTGAATTTGATTTGCCATATGGCAGGGGAATAAGAGAAGTAGGCTTACCACAGGAAGAGGGTATTGATATGTAGACTAAAATGGAAAATTAGATTTCCTCCCCAGATCGCTGTAAAGAGTGTGTTGGATGTTGACTTGAGACTGTTGTGGCAGGCAAGTGTACAAATTCCGTTTAATGTGGGTTTCATTCTTTGAAACTGTGACTTGAAACCTGCTGATGCTGTTAGAAAGAACATAAATTTTTAGTTTGTTTTTGTTGCTGGGTGGCTGGTTTGTTCCTGATTTTTCTGAGCTATGTCTTCTGCAGCTGACACAGAGTCCAAGTGATGCTACTTATCCCTGTCTGTACAATTAGTCTTAACTGGTCTAGTAGGAAATAATATTTTCAGGGGTTTTTAACACCCTTTTATCTGAGCTTTTTCTCGGTAACTAAAGATGGAGTGGATTACAAAAATAAAAGGAAAATTTTATTCTGGTGGGACAGGTACATTGATATACATTAATCCTGTGAAGTCATGAAAACTGTTTTAATGAAAACTGGAGCTTAACTCCATTTAATGAATCACACTGCACAGATAATCCTACATTAAAAACAAAAAACAACAATAAAAACAAACAAACAAAAAACTAAACAAACAAAAAACCCCAAATATACTATGCACTTTGACATGATTTGCATATTATGTCAAAGTAGCTTTGTTGATAATCCACTCTATTTATGGCTTTCGAATACATGATGTTTCTGAGCTATGTAGAGAAGAAAATCACTTTAAAAACTCTGAGAAGCTATTACAAATGAATGGACATGTCTGGACATGGAAAGTCCTTTGCCTTGGCAATCTGATAAGTTTTACGATGAGCCTTATGTTTGCAGCTTTCTGGTGTCTCAGCATGGGCTGTGCTGGACAAACCTGACATCATGGATGAGTTCAGTTTTGGCTGGATCAGACTGTCTGTCTGAACAGGTCCATCTGGAGTGTTCCCCTAAAAATTAATTTACACTCCTACATTTGAAATTTTTAGCATGGAAGTTGACTGCTGTGTAAACCAGCAGTGAGCAGAAGGCCTCATGGCTGGCAGGTTGTTGTTTGGAGGTAGAGCCTCTGATGCACTGGTCTCCAGTGTAAAAATTCAGTAGAGCTCTTTGTGTACTCTGAAGCTCTGCATAGCAAAATTAAGCCTGCAGACAGTGCTTATGTTCTTAGCTGCATTCCAAAGATAATAGATTGAAAATAATTTTTTCTGATGTACTCAAGCTTGCAAATCCTTAAGCGTAGAGGGAAAGTTCTAAACCAAAATTATTAGATCTACTCTCTTTGAAAGTGGGAATTCTGTTGCAGTATTTATTGTACTATATGTGACTTTATAAAAAGAGCTGAAACAGCTTTTAGATTTATAAATATGTCAATGTTATAAAAATGTGCTAGTAGTTGCAAAGTTTCTGTATTAGCAAGCAAATACATTTGATTAAGTGACCATCTGGTAAAATGTTTGTTACCAGTGAAAACACTGAATTTTGCATTTTGCATCTGCCAAGTAAAATGTGGGTAAGAGTTACAGCTGCATAAATCGAGTGGGCAGTGATTGGACCATATACCTTTCAGGCCTACTCCTACCAATCTAAATAAATATTGCTGTTCTCCATTTTGCTTAGGTGATCCACTCCATCTACAGTCAATTGTTTTACCACATTGTAAAATTTCTGTGAAGAATGATTTGACTTTGTGTATTTGCATCTGTACAATGGTGGGTGACCTGATTTTGGTAGGATTAACACAGAAATAATTAGACCCTGTCTTCCTTGTATAAACCATTATTTGAGTCAGCTCCATCATCATACACATCAGACCTGTGTCCTGGCATTTGTGAGGGTCCTTACCAATGTGGTGAAATTACTTGTGGATAAAAAGGATGTGCAGATTGGGCTACTGTTTTGGCCTTCCTAGACCTCCCCTAGTGCTGTGGCTCATGTTTTCTGGCATGCTAATAATAATGAATTCAATAATAATTGCAAAAATTGTTAAAGAAAAAATTCCATATGGTTTCCTTAGAAAAGTAGCTGTGACTTCAGTTCATTGAGAACTGTAGGAACATATGTTTGCTGTTTTGACCATTAAAGCATCCATGGCTGTGTCAAATGCAGCTGTCTCTTTCTCTCATAGCCCCTGGAGCACCTGTAGTCTTTCCAAGAAATCTTCAGCATTCATTTGTAATGTGTCAGCATGTCAAAACGTAAAATATTTAAAATAAGAAATGTCACAATGTGGTAGTTTTATATTTCAAAAATATAACTTGGAACCCATACTTGTCCTTTTTCCTTTTTCATTTATTGCAATTTTGAACAAAATAGTAAGGTTTTTGAGGCCTATTATTTTATTCCTACAAAAATGAAAATAGTAAAAAGGTTTCATATTTGTCCTGTGTTGTATTACAAATTGATATCTGTGAGAGAGTGGGAAGAATAGATATCACTGTATATTCAGTTTTATCTTTGATCTCAACCAGTTTTGAAGTGTGATTGCCAGAGGTAAATTGTTTTTACAGCAAGAACCGTTCTGATGCAGGGTTTGCAATACCGGTTGTTCCGTTCATCATTTGCCATGTACATCACTATGTCTTCATTTCATATACTCATGGAATGACTAATGAAGTAGTGGTTATTTTATAACTCCATCTCCTTCTCCCTGACATTAAATATTGAAGCTACAAGCCCTTTCTAAGAGTAATGAGATGAGGAGCTTAGACTTGTTTCTCTGGGAAACAAAACACTGCAGTAAATATAAATTAATCAGAATTCTGTTGATTCAATTTATAAAATAGAAGAAACTTGTAGGAAAGGTATTTTGTGCATACTGTGCTTCATTAACATCCTGTAACACTTAAAATTGTTACGAAACTGCTGGAAATACATATCTATGCGTTGCTGAACATAGCTCTTATCCAAAGTGAAAGATGCTGTGAGCAAGTAAGAAGAAAGCTTAAGAAAAGACATGGCCATTAAATATTTTATTTAAAAATGTAAAAGGAGTGATGAATAGATGTATTTTATTTCCCACTGCTAAAACTACATTTCTTGTTTTCTTATTATGAGTGTTCCACGTCTATAATTTCTGTTATTTTTCTTTAAGTGCAGGATGATGATAGAATACCTTTCACTGGTATTTCTGGTGCACTTTTATTGTAAATGTTCAAAATTAGGTATTTGTGTTTATTTCAGCCAAGCTATACTAGCTGACTTGGAAATTAATCTTTTTCTAGTCTCTCATGATCAACCCCTGGACTAAATCTAGGGAAGAACCTAGGTGAAAATCTTGTTGTACGCAGAACCATGTTGTCTATATTTTGAGGTGTGTTGCTTGCTGTGAACCAGAGCAGAATTGTACGACTAGTGCATTACACCACAACCCATGGAGATTTGCACGTTGCACATCAGCTGGCGACCACAGCAATTTACAGTCCGGCCAGTCAGCTGTCAAAATGCTTTCAGTCCACTCACTACTTGGTTTGAAGGAGGTGGGCAAGAAAATCACTACAGAGAGGGCAAAGAGCTATTCCAGCTTATTGTGATGCTTTAAAAAGTAAAAGTATTGAAACACTATGCCACTAAGTCACCTAATGTATGACTTGATCATCAACAATTGCAGAGTACATACATTAATTCAAATATCTACTACAAGTAAGCAAATCTACAATTAAGTGAGATCCAACCAGATATTAAGAGTTGTGCTTTTTTTTTTTTTTCTTAGGTCCTTGTGTTGCTCCGTGTTGTCTTTAAGTCAGGACTATCTCTGTTTTTTCTCTTTAATTCAATCAACATTTGAAATTCCTGGGTTAAACTAATTTTTGTCCAGTCAATGTCCACTACAGCCAGCTGACTCACTTCACATTTTGCTCCATTTATACAAGTCTTCTGGTTGCCTCAATCTAGTTCATGTTATCACTGATTTGGTTAAATACAAGAACAAATCCTTTGTTACAAGGTCTCCTTTGTCTCTTCTTCTTGCTTAGCAAGCATATGACAAAGTTATTCCAGGAGCTGCAATATGTCTAAATAACAATATCTCCTATTGCAGTGTAGTATGATGAAACTTGTGAAATTCTGCAAACACTGTAAGGAATCTTTAACATCAAGATCAGTGGTGGTGTTCTTTCTTTTGTTTGTTTTTGTTTGTTTGTTTGTTTGTTTAATTGTATGCAACATTTATAGAAAAGGAAAAACATCATAGTAGTGTGAGTTAAAAGCAGCATTTTGATTTGGACAACCTAAATTATGTAATAAATTACAAGCCTCAGGTGTAGCAAAGTACATTGGATCAAATTACCTCTATTCTGCTATCATTTCAAATTAGAATTATAGCATAGTTTCTAATTATATCCCTGTATCGCTATCTCTATGTATCCCTATGTATCCCTAATTATATATCCTATGTATATCCCTATTATATCTTTTGTGATCTAATGGTTTGTGCACAATACAATTCAGATACTTCAAAATATCATCAGTCTAAATTTCCAGAAATTGAAGGTTTTGGTGGCAACTGCTGACAATGCATACTGGTCGCATCTTTGGACTCAATGCTTGATAGTGTCCTCCTAGAAAACAGTGCTAATGGAGATCATCCAGTTTACAAATATGCTTGTTTCTGCAATAATGTTCAAAAACTTTACGCTCTACAGGATGACTACAGGATGCATAAGATAAAATATAAGGTAGCCACCTGCAAAATATTAATTAAAATAATCTTCTTGTGCAAAGGCTGTGAGGGTATGGAAGTGGGTCTGTGAGGGAAATCCTCAAAAGGAAAATTTCAAACCAAGGTGGGAATGTGGTACAAAGAGTGAAGGACCTTGGAACTTTTCTGCAGAGAGAAAACAAACAAACAAAACCAAAAAAAGCCAAAACCCACCCCAAAAAAACAAGGCATTGCAGCTCATTCAGGTGTCATTGACTGGCCCACAGCAGTCAGTTCTGTGATAACTTAGATAATTAGGAGGAAGACTAGAAGAGGAGGTCCTTGTCTCTGCTGAAGGGATGCCCCACGTAGGTTGTGCTGTGCATTTGCCCAGCAAGCCCAGTCCATTTGTGTTTGTATGTTTCCTTCACAGTCCAGGCTGGAGTCTGGTGTCTGCAAGGTAAGATGCATCTCTTTCAAGTCACTTAAGCCTTGTTGCAACATGGTCATTGTTCTTTAATTACGATGTGAGCTTTCTTCAAGACATAATATTATACTGTGTAACTCCTTCTCTCCAAAGAATGAAGTTGAATAAGATTAAGAACTTCTTCCTGAAGTCGTGACATTTCAACTCAAGAATCATTTTTTTTTTCTTCTGTTATTATTTTTCCTTACCATGCCAAAAATTGTCCATAGTGTTTCATAGCCAGATGAGCAGGAGTGCTTATTTTAGGCAGAACATTGCTTTATTTAATATTGATATATTAACAGTAGTTTCACTATTTACCTGTTCCCATTGGAAAGCTTCCAGCTTTCTCTCTCTTGCTTAAGCAGTGCCGCAAAGACATCCTGTAGAAATACAGAGCTATGAAGTGCAGACTTTTTGAGAGGCCTCCTGCAAGTTCCTCAGCCGCCCGCTTGGAAAGGAGCTGGATTTGCTTACGCATGGTGTCCTGTGTTTGGATCAGATCATATAATGGGATCTGTTTTCTGTGAATGCTACTTTAAATTGTGCTTGGCTGGGAAATAAGATTGAGTTGCATGGCTAAAAAGTGGAAAGCTATTGATTTATCTTGCTTTCAGTAAACAATGCTGTTACAGAAAGAATTACGCATTTTATGTGGTTGTAGTGATAAAAATATGTCAGAATAACAAAGGTAAAGAGGTCTGAGATTTTCAAGTAAAGATTCTCTAGAAGTGGATATTTTCTAGTACTTTCAAAAACTTACCTCTGAGTAGAGGCATGCTAATCTTTTTCATAAATGCCAGATTTATAGGAGGTTCTTTGTACCATTTCTGAGCTTATTTTAAAAGTCAAATGTGTTTAGTCTTTCTTGATGTTAATCCTATGCAGCTGCAGAAAAAGTAATTGATTTTCTGTATCGATGTGGATATTTTCTGCCCAGGCTGTAAAGGGAAGACATGTTTTTTATTGATTTGGCCCTGAACTTCCCTGACTCTTGATGAGCACAAATGAAAGAACCACTCTGGATGCAGTTCTGAATCAGCAAGGGAACTAGTACCACTGCCTTGGCTGGACTCTCTTGTTTCTTCACTGTATGAATTATATATTGGATTACCATCACAGTAATTAGAACAGGACTCATCTATTAATGCATGACCTATAGTAAGAGGGTTGTTTCTCAGAGTGCTTGATCTCTACATAATGGCAAAAGAAGAGATTTACAATGTAATTGCAGGGGGAAGCTGACAGGACTGAAACCTTTAATGGTACTGGAAGTGCTCATGTGTCCAGAGGACGTTGTGCTTGTTTCTGTCAGAAGAACGAATTAAAAGGGATTCAAGAGAGAGATGCATGAGAAACTATTAACTGATGTTTAAAGCTATGGTAGGGTAGATTTATGCAATATTTTCCAGCACTCAGATGGAAAGCAGGTGGGATGCTTGGTGCTTTTAGAATTTTGGATACTTCTCATATAAGCCTATGGGGAAACTGACTGTTGTGGTACTGAGATTTGGAATTTAATCTCCAGGAGATATGGAGATGCTGAAAAAGATACAGGCCATCTACAGAACACTTTGCAGGACCAGGCATTTTTTTTCTCTGGAAAAATACTGTATCACATAAAGCTGGATTCTTTTCTCTGTCGCTATGGTCAAATGGTTTAAGTGCTACTCCTGATATGACTCACATGGTGTTTTTGAAACCGAGGAAGTTAGTGCTTCATAGACAGCTTCTCCTGCTCTTTGTTTCTTTTTGAGACACACACACACATGTTTAATGTAGAAGGCTGGCTTTTCTGAAGCTTTTGTATTGATAACAGAAGAATATAAATATGTCTTTCAGAAAGAATAAAATCTTAAATAAGATGCTGTGTCATTCTCCAAAATGCATGCTTATGGTAATGTGATTGTTCTCCCACTCCCTCTTTATGCTAGTAGATAAGATGAACTTATTATTTCAACTTGGTCGTAAACTGGATTTACTCTCTGGTTCTAAGTAGGTCTAAATCATATTGTCAGCATGTTCCTTTGTACTATCATCCTTTAAAAGAAAAAAAAAATAATCTTTATAGCTTTGTTGTATCCAGCCAAAGGCAGAGATAACACTGAGCCATTTCTTGTAGGTATGTAATTTAAAAATAGACAGGGAATATTTCTTGCACAGGAATCAATGAAGTATGAATATGAAATTGTTAGCTGATAGCAACTGTGTGATGCAGAGGATTATTAGTGACTTGTCCTTTTATTATCAGGGACTGAGTTCAAGCTTAGATACAATAAATCAGAAATAATATTATGGTGCATGGGCTTTAGTAGTATTGAACGAAAAGAGCTAATATGTGTAATACCCCAGTCCAGCTGGGAAATATAAAGCACTACTCTAATCTCTTGCGTTCTGCCCAGATCAGCTATGGATTCTCAGTCTAGTACTTGGTTGTTGATCGTTCTTTACCATCAGGATAAACCTTCTCCACAGGAAGAAAAAAATAATTTTAGTGAATTCTTATTTTTATGTGCTCATGAACAGCAGTTCTTTTTCTAGGTGGGGTTCCAGGCAGGGTCTCAGCAGAGACATCACTGATGAAACCATCAGGGGCTGAGCAACCTCCTGCTGGGAAAGGAAATGCGGCTAATTCAGTTCATTAGGGAGGGAGCCCAACCAGCACCCTTCTTGTCAATCTTTAATAGTGGTGGTTGCTATAGAAACCTTCCTAGGAATGACCTCATTTAGTGTTTTGAATAAATAAGCTGTAAATTCTCTGTTATTTTTCTAACAGTACCTAATTTTCTTCAGGATAAGCAAACTACGAATGGATTCAACAGTCTATCAACGCAGCCTTCACAAAATACGTTAAATGGAGTCAGGGTTCTGCATGCATTTAAATGCTTGTCTAGAAAGCATACAGACAAGGGCAGGGCATGGCCTTGATATTCTAACTCAGCTCAGAGTTGCAGTTTTAATTGTACCTCTGAAAGAACTATGAATTACCTTGCGAAACATCAGTTAATACCTCAAATAATTAGCTTTGATAAATTGAGTGAGTTGGGCACTCCTAAGTAATTGCTTTGTTTCACCTGAGAGATTTTTGCATTTCAGCAGTGGGTGAGCAATTCCTGTGAATGCTTTGTAAATCCACTTGTAAACACTTTGGGGAATGAAAAAATCAGGAGTAGCTAAGGAGGAGTACATGGGTTGAACAGCTTGCCATAATGATCTGGGGGAAGGAAAAATGTTATGTTAACATGAAATTGATCTCAATGTGAGCAGTGGCAGTATTTAAATAAGTAGGTATTTAAATAAACTGTGATTTATCAGTAGAAGTGGATCTCTACAGCTTGGAAAACCATTTGAGGTAACACTGCATACTTACTCAGTTCAGTTCCACAGAATTATAGCACCTCACCTCTTCATGTGTAGAAGTATGCATTGAAGAGGCGAGCTAAAAAATACTTTGACTGTAAAAGTAGATCACCAATTCCAAAAATCAGTGAAGACAGCAACAGGACATTATCTGCTTGCGGGTGGGGGGAAATTTCTGTATGCAAGCCAAGGTTCATATTACAAGGCCGGTCTTGGTGAACAAGCCAGGTATTTCCAAACAAGCTGGAATATTGAACTAACAAGTGGTGGTTTCAAGAAAAATATCTCTTCACTTAAGATGTTGCATTGTGTACAACAGGTTTGTCTGGTATCATCTGCAACATCTGGCATAGGACAACTCTTATGAAGTTGCATCTATTTTAAAGCAATCTGAGGTTTTAGACAAAACTTTCAGAGAAGTACCTGCCACCTCCCAAGTCTTAACAAAATATGTAGAGTCCGGATAAACACAATGCACGTCTGATGGAGATTTTTTCAAACAATGTGATAGCTTCTAGTTCATTATTCTGGAGATTTACATACAAAAGAAATAGGAAAGCAGTAAAACTGCAGTAGTGCTGACACCAGCATAAAAGATGAATGCTTAGTGCAGCAAAGTGATGGAGAGCTCATAATTGTGTTCCAAATCACCTGAGATGAAAAACATTTTCAAGTGAAAAATTCTTTCAGAGACCTGAATTTTGGCTGCACTTCCAGTATTGTGCATTGTACAGGGTAACACAGAAGATTCAATTTATGTTACAACAAACTAAAACAGATCATCGCACTAATTATAATTTGCCATTTTAAAAGATAAAGAGCAAAAACTTCTCAGAGTTGATGTGACAGATTTCATAGCCTTCTTTCTCTCTATTTGAATAACTTCTTAGAGATCTGCAAACCTCTTGAAAACACTTTTCATATTCAAAAGCTTTGTCCACTGGAATAATGCATTTATCAAGTAAATTGTGCTTTTCTTGAGATGTATGATGTTTCTGTCATGACAAATTTATCTGCCTTTTTTTCTGGACCTGAAAATTAAATGTGTGTTCTCTTGGTTTTAGTTACTTGGTTGGTTGTGTTTTGCTTTGTTTTTCTTTTAATTGTTTAACCAAAGAAAACTATATATCAGCTCTGGAGGAAATAGCTATTTTACCAGTTTAACAGATTAACCTCCTTTTTAGTTTCTTAGACTGATTCTATTATTGCGATTAGCTAGTACCTTTTAAAGACGGAATTAAAAGTAGACTTTCATAAATTACTTTGCATGTTTCCATTATTCCATGTAAACAATGAAGTATCGAGCTCCTACTGAAGGAATTCATCATGTGAATTAGCCTTCTGATAGACTTATCTTAACCTATTTCCCTGAGTGGGAAACATGAATGGAATGGAATGGAATGGAATGGAATGGAATGGAATGGAATGGAATGGAATGGAATGGAATGGACAAGGGGCTATGGGTACAAACAGGAACACAGGAGGTTCCACCTAAATATGAGAAGAAACTTCTCACTAAGGGTGACAGAACACTGGAACAGGCTGCCCAAGGAGGTTGTGGAATCTCCTTCTCTGGAGATATTCAAAACCTGCCTGGACACCTTCCTGTGTAGCCTCATCTAGGTGTTCCTGCTCTGGCAGGGGGATTGGACTGGATGATCTTTCAGGGTCCCTTCCAATCCCTAACACTCTGTGATTCTGAGAATAGAATTGGAATGGAATAAGAATGGAATGGAATGGAATGGAATGGAATGGAATAGAATAGAATAGAATAGAATAGAATAGAATAGAATAGAATAGAATAGAACAGAACAGAACAGAATAGAATATTTTACTTGGAAGGGACCTACAGCTGCCGTTGGAGTCATATGTTCCCCAGTCCAATAAAGAATCATTATAATTCTCTACATCATGGAAAAATGTGTGTTCAGTCCCTGTGAAACCGTTCTTACTCCATTAATTTAGTTCTGCTAGCTGTTTGTATGTCTGCTGTTCCAGGCTGCGGTGGGACCAAAGTGGAGTAAAGCAGTTAATGGGGCCGGTGCCCACAGCAGGGGGCAGTGCTGCTGCTGGCAGTGTCACAGCCCTGCCTGCTCTGTGGCTCCTTCCCTTAGAGAATAAAAACTACTAGAAGCCTGGCAACATTTTTGATATTATAAAAAGTATCAAATTATCAGAGCTATTCCATTTTTTGATCCCTAGATAAGTATAAAATTCAAGCTTTCTTCCGTGTGAGTAATCAATCTTTTATCTTCATCTGCTTTTAAGATTTTGACAGACTTGTTATTTTTTCTTTAGCTGTTTGCATTTTTCATGAGCTGTTTCAGACAGCATAAGTGTACATAACATTTTTAATCTCTCTTTTGTTTTTAAAATGAAGGAATTCAAAATTAAGGAAAAAAATAATCTCTGTTTCCATGTAGGCTTTGCCTTTTTATAAATGTAGGCTGTTAAATTCTCCAGAAATTGTTTAGAATATAAAACTGAGGTATTTTAGGGAAAATGATTTGTGTCCTGTTTACCAGTTGACAGTTTGCTGATTTCACCCGAGAAAGCTTTTATTTAGAGAAACAACAGAACTTGATACCACCTGCTTCTGAGTAATTGCTATCCATGCAGACTTGTGCTGATGCTTGTGACTAGAAGCTAGAGATCAAGCTCTCTCTTTGTTATTGTTAGCATGTACAAGAATCTTCATCTTCCTAGCTTGGTTTGTGAGTATCACACATGAAGCACGAGCTGAGTGAA